>NC_135223.1:2526815-2544315 GCF_052324685.1 Brachyhypopomus gauderio | reverse complement strand
AGGATGCTGATACACTGATATGGGGGTTGAGTGTGTGTGTGTGTGTGTGTGTGTATGTGTGTGTGTGTCAGGATGCTGATACACTGATACTTGGGGTTGAGTGTGTGTGTGTGTTGTCAGGATGCTGATACACTGATACTGGGCGTTGAGTGTGTGTGTGTGTATGTGTGTGTCAGGATGCTGACACACTGATGGGGGTTGAGTGATGAAGAGTTTGTTTAAATGTTAATAACTGTTTATTTAAATGTTTATGCTCTCATTTGTTTGTTTATTTAAGAGAGAAGCTTCATCTCAGCTTCATCTATGTGCTTACACACACACACACACACACACACACACACACACACACACACACACACACATGCACACACACACTCACACATGCACGCACACACACGCACTCACACCCATGTTAAAGCGATAATCACATCAGCCCTATTGCGTTTACTCAATCCCCCACTACTGATTCAGTTATAGAGAAATGGAGAGAATGAGAGAGGGAGGAGAGATGTGGATGATACTCATAATCACATAAACCACTGGCAGTTGTAGGTGAATGTTGTTTAAGGCAGTCTGTTTAAGGTGGTCTGTTCAAGGTAGTCTGTCTAAGGTGGTCTGTCTAAGGCAGTCTGTTTAAGGCAGTCTGTTTAAGGCAGTCTGTTTAAGGCGGTCTGTCTAAGGTGGTCTGTTTAAGGCGGTCTGTCTAAGGCGGTCTATTTAAGGTTGTCTGTTTAAGGCAGTCTGTCTAAGGCGGTCTGTTTAAGGTGGTCTGTCTAAGGTGATCTGTTTAAGGCAGTCTGTTTAAGGTGGTCCGTCTAAGGTGGTCTCTGATGCCCATCGGTAGCTTTACCTTTCTGTTTGTATCATTGTAGCTTTCTGTACCACTACAGAAAAATACAATGTAGCTTTTTTGTAGAACTGTAATTCACTTAATTCACGTGACATATTGAAAGACTCTGTGAGGGCAGTTAGTATTGTTTGGGCATGCGCTCTGGTGGGGGATGGATGCGTGTGTTTTGGGGGAGGGGTGTGTGTGTGTGTGTGCTGGGGGAGGGGTGTGTGTGTGTGTGTGTGTGTGTGTGCTGGGGGAGGGGTGTGTGTGCTGGGGGAGGGGTGTGTTTGTGTTGGGGGAGGGATGCGTGTGTGTGTTGGGGAGGGGTGCGTGTGTGTTGGGGGAGAGGTATGTGTGTGTTGGGGGAGGGTTGTGTGTGTTGTGTGTGTGCTGGAGTGTGGCTTTTGGCTGCCATTTTTGTTTAATAAAATATGACTCCTACAGAGTCAGAAAGGCTGCGCACACACACACACACACACACACACACACACACACACACACACACACACACACACACAGAGGGAGACTACAACCTTTCCCTTGTAGTGTTTAGCAATTTGCTGGTTAAAGGTTAGACTAAAGACCAGCTCAGCCCCTGGAGCCATCCATCCCCTCACTTGTTTCCTGCACACACACACACACACACACACACACACACACACACACACACACACACACACACACACACACTCGCACACACACACACACACACGCACACGCACACACACACACACACACACACACACACACACACACACACACACACACACACACACACTCGCACGTGCATGCATACATACACACGTGCATATGTACAAACAAAGCCTCACGTTTTGTTAAACACATCTATGGATGTATTCTTTATCACATAGAAGCAACAGCACATAGAAAAGCAGCAGCACTTTGGGAGATTCTACACAATCACACTGAGTCCGTTTCATCAACGCACCTGATACCAGGGTGCATATCTGTTGTTGCAGGAAACGAATCAATGATCTGAACACGGCAAACCCTTTGACTGATTACCTCAGTCATTCCCAGTGCGTTTCTGCCTGAAGGTCTGTGTGAATCGGGTAGTAGGAGTCATGCAGGAGCTCATCCTGGAGTTGGGTCTAAAATAACCCCATGTTCACACTAAAGATCTCCCTTCTCCTCAAATACTGGCCACTGTTCATTTCACCAGCCAAGTCTGATTTAGTCCTAAGACTAAAATACCTTGTAGTTTCATTTGTCACATGATTAGCAGGTGGTGCTTTTGTGGTCTTCACTGAACTTAGTCAGACATGGCAAACCCCCCAAAGGGGTCTGAGGAGCTGACTATACCCAGGGGCAGGGGACCATGGCTGATGGGCTAGGGATGTCACGATACTAGAAATGTATTAGTACGGATACCAGCTAAATTCTATGATTGTTGATGCCAGTTTCGGTACCACAAAATAATAAAACAACCAAAGAAATTAATGTATGTCAACATAAACACTTTTATTTTAAAAAACCTTTTTCCAGCAAAAAAAATCAATCGCACCAAATACCCAGTGTATATTATTTTCTGTAGTCAACAGAAAGGTGATGTAGTCTAAATAAAGGTGATGTAGTCCAAGTAAGGATGATGTAGTCTTAATAAATGTGATGTAGTTCAAGTAAAGGTGATGTAGTCTTAATAAAGGTGATGTAGTCTTAATAAATGTGATGTAGTTCAAGTAAAGGTGATGTAGTCTTAATAAATGTGATGTAGTCCAAGAAAAGGTGATGTAATGTTAATAAAGGTGATGTAGTCCAGGTTTAGGTGAAGTAGTTCTAGTAAAGGTGATGTAGTGCGGGTAAAAGTGTTGTACTTTAGTTAAACATTATATAATCTGGGTTTAGGTGATCTGGGTAAGGGAATGTGATCTGGGTAGAGGTCATGTGATCCAGGTAGAGGTGATATAACCTGGGTAGAGGTGAAATAATCTGGGTAGAGGAGATATAATTTGAGTAGAGGTCATGTGATCCAGGCAGAGGTGATATAATCTGGGTAGAGGTGATATAATCTGGGTAGAGGTGATATAATCTGAATAGAGGTGATATAATCTGAGTAGAGGTGATTAATCTGGGTAGAGGTGATATAATCTGAATAGAGGTGATGTGCTCTATCTTCATGTTACACACGTTTGCACTGCCCCTGTTTCAATCATCCTTCCATTCTCTTCTTCGTAGCCCACGTCCGTGAAGCCAATTTCTTCTCCCTAGCCGAGCTCCCTGAAGCTAATCAAATCGGAATCAGTTCTTTGTTCGGCTCACGTGTCTTACATCTTCCTAACTTTACCAGTTCGTTTATTTCTTCTGCTCTGCATTGTCTGGACTTGGGGGAACAGGAAAGCAGCAAAGAATGGGGCTCGTTAAGAGACAGTCCTTAAGGAGAGGAAGAAATGACCGGTGGTGGCTGCCATCTAACATGAGAGCACACGGCGGCCACCTGTCCCGCTTTCATCTGGGTAGTGCGGGTTATAGACCAGTTACTGGGCGTCTGGGTTTGACATCATTCATCTGTTTTGAAATATACTGGCTCAATATTAAAATGAAGCCAGTATAAAAACAGCACTCTCTCGTTTAATGTGTTTTTATGGTCTATGTGGCCTACGATGAGTTGGTGCCTTGTCCTAGGTTGGTTCCCGCCTTTCACCCCGTGTTGCTGCAATAGGCTCCGCCCCCGGCAACTCTGAATTAGATTAAGCAGTTTAGAAGACGCAGGAAGTGTGGTTGTGTGTGCTCTCCCACGGAAGTGCTGACTTACGCGCCTCTCTGTCCAGCTGTACGTGTTGGCAGACACATGCTGGGACTGTGGAGAGCGTGGAGATCAGGTGGTGATGGTGGTCGGTGCAGGGGTTCATTCCAAGTTCATCGTAGGACCTTTCGTGCAGTCTGCCCAGCACAAAAGCAAAACCCACAGGCTCGTCTCCAGTAGGACGTGTCCCATTTTACTTGCAAATCCCACGTTGGCAGCCAACATCCTTCCTACTGCAGAGTGGATGGTCCTCTCCTGGAGTCATGGTCCCTTTTGATCTCCTGGTGATGGAAAGAGTGCATTTGTATTGCTGTGCACATTTTCAAACAGACGAGCATAGATTTCAGAAGGGAAGCTGTCCCGGAATTATAATCTGGGATTACATTTGCATAAACGAGATTAAAACAGGAATGAAGCCGAGGCATTCGCACGCCACAGAGGGAAAGTGTGCGAGATACGCCTGTGATCGATATTAAGAGCGAGTTAAAGGTCTGGGAACAGATGGCGGCGAGCATCGTGCACGGGAAGCTAGAAACACGAGAACCACAGAACATCGGCGCACGTGAAGTTCGGAACATCAAATGCTATCAAGAGGCGGGAGGAAGCGTGGAGGGGGAGACGGGTCACGTGACCAGTTAGAAGCGGAGAGGGGCGTGGCCAGGCGCGGGGCTGGTACGTCAGGTGTCTGCTTGCCGGTGCCACAGCTTCTGATGTGCAAAGCAGATCCATGAAGGAACACTGCGAGCTTTCTTTCTGCCCGTCTCGCAGTCTTTCATCTGCTCCTGCGTGCTCCTCTGCCTTCATGTCCTGCCTCTGATAATTAAAGCGTCAGCCCTCTTTTTGTGTAGCAGGGTGGGGGGAAAACTGGACACTCTAGCAATCGAGAGTAACAGTGAACGTTTGGCTTTCGTGTCATCCGTGGAGGTCTATGTGAAATGTGCACCATGTGTGTGTGTGCTGGGGGTAGGGGGGTGAAATGTGTCACGTTTGTGTCAATTGTGATTTTTCACCGCAATTGAAATTTGTCCTCTGCTTTTTACCCATCTGTGCAGCTAGAACACACACACACAAACACACTAATGATTACTAGAGGCCTGTGGTGCACACGTGCCCAGAGCGGTGGGCAGCACTAGCCCGGCGCCCAGGGAGCAGTTGGGGTTAGGTGCCTAGCTCATGGCCTCAGGCCTGGGAATCAAACCCACAACCCTCTGGTCACAAGACCAGTTCCCTACCACCTGACCATGACTGGGGGTTGTACCAGCTGCAGGTGTAGCATACCTTGCCTCTATAGGGCATAACAGGCCCCAAGATAATTCTCTGGGTTAATTATAAATGATAAATGAAATGGTATTATAAATTGTGCTAAATGCAAATCCCAGATAAATGGAGAAATACACCTATTTAAATTAGACCTGTTTGAGTATATAGCAAAAACTCTGGTTTTGTATATTGCAACAACTCTGTCTCCAGAAATACTTCTGGTAATTCTGGTAATTATGGAGGGCTTATGTGGACTTCTGATGTGTGTTTCTGTTCCAAAATAAATACTTACACAACCACAGCAAACTAACAGAAAACATATTTCAGAGAGCTAAGAAAACACGATTACAACTGTCCCTTATATAGATATGCAATGAATTCATAACATTGAAGGAAGTTGTCATGACTGATGAATGCTCTCTCTCTCTCTCTCTCTCTCTCTTCTCTCTCTCTCTTTTTCTAGCCTGACAGCCTTAATTTAAATCCTATCCTTCCCTGTCAATAATTCACTGTCATTTTATGGCCATCGTAATCCTCTTCCAGGAGGGCACAGCACACACAATCAGCAAAATGTGTGTGTGCGTGTGTGTGTGCGTGTGTGTGTGCGTGTGCGTGTGCGTGTGCATGTGCGTGTGCGCGTGCGTGTGCATGCGTGCGTGTGCGTGTGCGTGCGTGCGTGCGTGTGCGTGCGCGCGTGCGTGCGCGCGTGCGTGCGCGTGTGTGTGCGTGCGTGTGTGCGTGTGTGTGTGTGTGTGTGTGCGCGCGTGCGTGTGGTGTGTGTGTGTGTGCGCGCGCGTGTGCGTGTGGTGTGTGTGTGTGTGCGCGTGTGTGTGCGCGTGTGTGTGTACGTGCGGTGTGTGTGTGCGCGCGCGCGCGCGTGTGTGTGTGTGTGTGTGTGTGTGTGTGTGTGTGTGTGTGCCCGCACGCACATGTACATAAATGTCCCTGTGTGTGTAAGTATGTATCACTTATAATCTTCATGAATCCTGACTGCTTTATATATGGGTGACATTGTTACTGAGGGACAAGTGCAGAGAAGGGGAAAGCACATATGAAATGAATATATTTGCATATGTATTGAGTGTTTTGCATATACATTTGAATTGAATTAAGGTTGATTTGCCTACAATCACCTATGCATGCACTGTTGTGTATATGTACATGGAGTTGTTGATTTAACTTATATCAGGTATCTGTGGATAAAGCTGACTGTAGTAGCTACAAGACCTTTTTCAAGTAGAAATGAACAACTCTAGGCTATTCACTCATTGACCTAATCCGAGGAGAGTCCAGGTCTGCCAATTATTAGCTGGTTACAACCATTAAACATACACACAAATATTCATTAGTTCATGAACACCCCTACCTCTCCCCACCCATGTTTAGTTCTTCACGGCTCTTTCACTTTTTCAAATACGAGGGCTGTGAGGGTGACCAGAGCCGGTTAGCGAGGTGATTTGTGCTAAGAAGCTGTTGCAATGCCCCAGACTCTGGTCATGTTTCTGCCCTGTTACCCCTCAGCTGTGTTAGCCATTAAGTGCTGTTCCTGTCGATGTGAAATCAGGCCTTTCTCCCCCCAGTGTTTAAAAGATGTCTTTTTAAAGACAGGCGTATGCTCCTCACCAGGGTCTTGATAGCGCTGGTTAGTCTGTTGTCATGTGTTTAAACCCTGTTTCATTTAGTTGGGAATAATGCGAGCTTAACAGTGTAACGTGAGGTCGTTTTTATGCCTGGTTTTTCTCCCACGCTTTCCTGTTAGCCTACGTGTTTGACTAGCGATTTCGTGACTTAGGAGTGTCTGCATGCCTCCCATTCTTGGATTAGCCTTAATAAAAGCGTCTCTCTTCAAGGGTTCATGGTTTCCCTCTCTCCTGACCGTCTGTCTGTCCCTTGCTCCTTCCCTGCGGTTACATGCCCGCCTCGGTTATTGCCTTCAGAGGCAGATTAATCTGAAATCTTTTTCAACATAATGATTAAGAATTCACAAGGTGCTGCTGCATATTACGTATGATTAAGCAGGGTCATCACACGGGAGAGAGAATTTTTTAACAGGCCTCGCCGCGCTCTGCTGATACAGGAAAGTCCATCTTACACAGAAACTCCACGTCGGTCTCTAACCCGTTATTATAGATTATGCTAGTAAAAAGGGGAAAACAGTTATTCAAGAATGATACCAAAATATAGTGGCGCATTCACTCGTATAGAATACAGTAATCTGAACGGTCGCTGTATCTCTCTACATGTCAAATATTTATTGCTACCCTTATTTACACTTTTTCTATTTTCTCTCTGTAAAGTTCTCAGAGGTTCGATGGGGCTTGGCCACAGGATAATTACACACATAAAGGCAGTACTGATACAACACATTTCTCACGCGTTCTTGAGTTTAATCGAGGCACAACAAAATAATGATTTTGCTTTGACGTGATTTGTTCACTTATTAATTATCTGCCCCCATCAGTGTCTGCTGGTGGTTTTGTCTATGAGAAAAGATTACTCATTTTTCAAGATAAATTGCAGGTGTTCAAATTGAAATGCGTACGTAACGCGTTTAAGCGTTTACCTGCTCCCTGTCCATGTGACAAACGAATGGAAATATAAAGGTACAAGTGGACGCGCGCTCGTGCGTGCGCGTGCGAGTTGTTGCTGCTGATGCAAATCAACTGCACGTTTACTCAAGGTGTAAACCCACGGTGTGTGCAATACGTATGTGATACGCCCCAGCTGTGTGTGAAATTGAAAACTCTTCCGAGAGCCGTGCAGAGGAGGGGCGGAGGCAGAGAGAAGGAGAGAGATAGAAGAGAGAGAGAGAAAGAAGGGATGTGTGCAAAGCTGACTGCAGATGAAGCTAATACAGCATCGGTACACCTGAGTACGTCTCAAATGCAGATGTTCCACACATCATCTCCTGCTGTGTCCTCTGACCTTGTCCAGATAGACTCGGCGTGATCCTAAATACGCAGGGGTCACCAGCAGATCCACCCGTGGCTGGTGGATTGGACCCTAGCACCTTCTCCTACCCACGTGTCCTCTGCTTCAGCGATCTCCACTCCACCATCTGCTGGGATCGTCACCTAGAGGCTGCCAAACTGTCACTAATGTAGCAACCATATGCATATTTACATATTCATAATATACGCACTTCTCACGTTTAAATATTCATTTGAAGTGTGTCTTAGGTGTCTTGGGTGTTCATTGGAAGTGTGTCCTGGGGTTGATAACTAAGTTAGCAAAAATGATTGTGGGAAAAGCCTGCGTGCTCCTGCTGATTGGGTTACAGAGAGGCTTTGTGGCTGCTTTCATTTCAGACGGATCACTGTGGACACAGAGGACAGGCGCTTCAAAAGCCACAGTCATCGTCAAGGGCAACAAACAGGCTTAAAATGAAAGACTTGCGCTTCTCATCCTTTGTTCCAGAGCCGCCCTGTTGAAGCACTGTCCCGCCTGCTCTCTCTCTCTCTCTCTCTCTCTCTCTCTCATATTCTCTCTCATACTCTCTCACTTTCTCAAACACTCTTTCTCAGTCACTCTTTCCTTCTGTCTATATGTTTTTCAAACCCTTTCTCAGGTCTCAGTCTCGATCAGTTTCTCTCTCTCACTTTGTTCTCTCTTTTACGGTTATGACCTTCTTGACATTCCCCGACCAGTTCGTCAAGGAACCAAACTGTCAATTTGCTGCTTTGATTTTCTTTTCAGCCGACCTGACCCACAAATGCAAATTCCACTTTTTGGTTCTCTCTCTCTCTCTCTCTCTCTCTCTCTCTCTCTCTCTCTCTCTCTCTCTCTCTCTCTCTCTCTCTCTCTCTCTCTCTCTCTGTCTCTCTGTCTCTCTCGGTCAGACGCGTGCATATACACACACACAAGAACACTCCTGAATGACACAAGTACCACAGAGAACTGTCATCAGCGACATCAGCAGACCTAAGCTTAGCAAATCAGGTTTCACTACCGCTAAAGTGTCCCTGAAAGAGACCTCATGGTGCATCTGCATTCTAGCATTTAGAGACGCCTCTATAAGACATCTAAAACTTAGGCACTTAGAAAACGTTTAAACATCATGTCCACCCCAATAACTGCTCTGGTTGAGAGAGAGTGACCTACACACCTTCCTTTGTCTTTGCTGTTTAATCACATCCTCAATTTCGATAAAGGACATTGCTGCCCGTCTCCGGACCGGAGTACGTGTTCTTTGGGAGACGGCTAATGTCTTTCCTCTCTTCCTGCTTTCCCAGCGAGGTGCACGTCCCCGCGAGGAGGAGGAAGGTGATGGCGTGAGCAAGGGAAGAATGAACAAAAGCAACAAGTAGCGCAGGTGAGTGTGTGTGTGTGTGTGTGTGTGTGTGTGTGTGTGTGTCTGTTTTGGGGAGGTGGATGGTGAGATGAAGTATTAAGCCTGTTACTGCTGCTACCCACATTACTCCCCTTTACTGCTACAGCAACTGTGACTCGAGCTGCCCCTGTACTGTTACTGCCCCTGTACTGTTACTGCCCCTGTACTGCTACTGCCCCTGTACTGTTACTGCCCCTGTACTGTTACTGCCCCTGTACTGCTGTTGCCCCTGTACTGCTGTTGCCCCTGTACGGCTACTGCCCCTGTACTGCTGTTGCCCCTGTACTGCTGTTGCCCCTGTACTGCTGTTGCCCCTGTACTGTTACTGCCCCTGTACTGCTGTTGCCCCTGTACTGCTGTTGCCCCTGTACTGTTACTGCCCCTGTACTGCTGTTGCCCCTGTACTGTTACTGCCCCTGTACTGCTGTTGCCCCTGTACTGCTGTTGCCCCTGTACTGTTACTGCCCCTGTACTGCTGTTGCCCCTGTACTGTTACTGCCCCTGTACTGCTGTTGCCCCTGTACTGCTACTGCCCCTGTACTGCTGTTGCCCCTGTACTGTTACTGCCCCTGTACTGCTGTTGCCCCTGTACTGCTGTTGCCCCTGTACTGTTACTGCCCCTGTACTGCTGTTGCCCCTGTACTGCTGTTGCCCCTGTACTGCTACTGCCCCTGTACTGCTACTGCCCCTGTACTGCTGTTGCCCCTGTACTGCTGTTGCCCCTGTACTGTTACTGCCCCTGTACTGCTGTTGCCCCTGTACTGCTGTTGCCCCTGTACTGCTGTTGCCCCTGTACTGTTACTGCCCCTGTACTGCTGTTGCCCCTGTACTACTGTTGCCCCTGTACTGCTACTGCCCCTGTACTACTGTTGCCCCTGTACTGCTGTTGCCCCTGTACTACTGTTGCCCCTGTACTACTGTTGCCCCTGTACTACTGTTGCCCCTGTTCAGACACAGTCATTCAGAATGCATGATGTTTGTGCGTCTCTGCTTCCTGCATCTGTAAGATCCCCATTATAATGCTATTTACAAAGGCTGAAGCAACTTGTAGATCAGTTCCGGGGGTGTTTAACTTAGGCAAGCAGGTATATCTGCTTCAGGTTTGGAGATGTTGACTCTCGGGTTTTAAGGCTTCCACCGGTATGGCACTGGTAAACTACAGCGTTTGTGTCTCAACTTTACTGGGTGGTGCAGACTTGCTTTTCCATATCACCATACCTCCCTTTCAAGCTCCGGGGTTCCACCAAATGACCAAATGGCTCTTGGTGAGCAGCAGCTGTAGAGTGGTACACCCTGTGGGAGGCGTGGCCTGGAGCCAGCAGCCAACCACTTCCTGTGGTACTGGATTAAAGCCGCAGTAGATTAAATCAATCGAACATTATTTTAATGTGTTTTTCTGGGGCTGCACAATATGGACAACGATACTTTATTGTAGTTTCATTGGCTCATATTGTGCCTGAAACACAATATGCACACTAAGTTATGCTTGTTGGATCATGCAATTGCTGGGATTTATGAGATACATTTACTCATCTGGAAAGTTTTAGAAAATATTGGAGATTAGAAAGGATGCTCACAGTATACAATAAAAAAGTTATTGGACAAAGGGCTGATTTGCATGTTGTAGTCTTCTGCTCAATTACAAAGGGCAATATTGTACTTTGTAACTGAAAACACAATGTACTTTTCATGCCTAGAATGTTGTTTTCAGTAATTAATCAGTAATTCTGTGATTTCGGTCAATATCTTCAGGTTCCTTCAGCGATTTGAGAGCAACAGGTTCAGTACTCTCTTGTAAGCTATCGGGAAGGTATATTTCCTCTGGTCAACACCACAACAGGAAAGAAACAATAAAGAAGAAAGTAAGCAATAAGAGCCCATCGTAGGTTCCTAGACGTCCTAGTCTGGGTTTGAAGAATGTGTGTCCAAAACACATCTGGAACAGGAAAAGCTGCTCTGTTCAGTCAGCTTAGAGCCTTCTCGCTTTTCAGGGGAAAGGTGACCCCATAGTTAAATAATAAAACGTGTAAAATATACACAAGGTATATAATATGTACGGTTGGACTGTGGCAGAACACCATTCAGTAGGTCATCAGAAGTGTTTTAGAATGAATACAACATTTTACTAGGAGCCATTGCTGTGCAGCTAAGACAGGGGTAGTGTGATCCAATTTTTTTTATTCTAACAAAAACTGGCTGCTGCATTTTGAACTAATTGGAGCTTGTTTGGTGGTACAAGTTTCTCGTCTGCAACTTAAGGACTATAGATTATATAGATCCCTGTGAGACTTTCTCATCAGTTCAATTTCCTGCCCTTGTTTGGTCTTTAAGAAGGTTTAGTACAAAGCTCGAGAAGACGCCATATGTGCTGAGATCCACAACACCGGCACTGTGGGTCTTTCACTTTGGCATGTTTGTCATCGTGTCTTAACTCAGCACATCCTCAAAGAACAAATCTACACATAACCTCACACGTTCATGACTGGAATGACCCTGGCGACAGCCCTATGATTGGTCCAAAATTCCTGTTGAGTGAGGAATGTATTTGCTTTTTAAGGATGTAGACCGATGAGACGACGCATTCAGTATTCATGACTGTACCGTGTCAGGTGAGCAGCTATTTCAAGCTGAGTGAATTATTTTGAGTGTCTCTCACGTAGGACAAGAGCCCTTCACACACTCAGCCTTGGCAACAAGGCCCTCAGTGTTCATGGCACCTTAATGTTGAAGTGAAACTCGATACACACCCGATCATCCATCCACGAGCAGTGGTGATACGTGTGGTGTGGGAAGTGTGGCCTGTGCTGTCTGTCAGGTCAGCAGTCCATTGCAGGGGCAATGGGAAAGTAGCTTTCCATGAGGTGGGAGGAGACAGGTGCGTGTCCTTGCCTCCGAGACCACGCCTTCATGCCTCCGAGACCACGCCCTCATGCCTCTGAGACCACGCCCTCATGCCTCTGAGACCACGCCCTCATGCCTTTGACACCACGCCCTCATGCCTTTGAGACCACGCCCTCATGCCTCTAAGACCACGCCCTCATGCCTCTGAGACCACGCCCTCATGCCTCTGAGACCACACCCTCATACAAGAGTCTGATGTGTGCACGGTCCTCCCCTGCTGGTATTTAGATCACAGGACAGACATGGCAACTATAAAAACTTTAAGGAGATTTAAAGTTCACCACTAGAAAGGATAGTGAAGGTTATCAGCCTGCACACAGTGTTTGGCTGGAAACAAGTCTTGATTTTGGTTTCATTTAAAATGAATAATACTGCTTTGTAGAGATATAACCCACACACCCAAACACACACACACACACACACACACACACACACACACACACACACACACACACACACACACACACACACACACGTCCCACTGAACTTCATTCTCCACATTCTTCTCCCTGGGATTTGACAAACTTTTTGTTCTTTTCTGGTACTGATGCGGTGTCCATGGCAATAAGAGCGAGCAATGCAGAGATGCTAAAAGTTACTGCCGGGATCACACCGACTTGCAGTATCATTCACGGAAACATTTACGAACCAGGCTGGGAACATTCTGCAGCTATTGGAGCAGAAGCTATAGAGAAAGAGAGCTGAAGTGATGATTTTAACCGTAGTGTAACTTGTATGCAGTTCTACTCTGTGACCTTCCAATTGTCTCCATACCTTTGGTCTGACTCTTGTATACTCTGACAGTATACAAATTGGGTAGACAGAGAGAGACTAGATAGATTTAAATGCCTCTAAAGAATGTGGCTAAAGCCAGGCTCTCAACATATTGGCTGCACTTTTGATGAACTCAGCATCTAAATGTTAGCAGTAATTAGATAGAACATATATTAGAAATCAAACATAATAAGTTGCTGAGTGGCATGAGGATTGGAAACATATGTGTTCCTCTGTCCTTGAGCAGAGAGTGTCGGGTCGGCCTCTGACCCGCTAACGCCGGGTCTCCAAAGAACCTCTGCCTTCCTCCAGTGCCAGAAAAACAGATTTGGCACTCCGGCTTTTTGATGTTCAAAGAGTTGTTGCTTAGCACCAACCCTGAAAGGCCATTTGAGGGATCTGTAATGCGTCGGGGAGCTGTCGGCCGGAAGAGTGTTCCGGAGAGTTCTGGAAGCCGAGTCAAGAAAATAATGGAAAAAAGAGCTCTGAGTGTGGAGCTGAAGTTTAACACGGCCCCCGGAGGACAACTGGATCACTTCCACGAAATGGAGGATTTCTGAAGAAGAGAAAGAGAAACTTGGATGAGGCACATCAAAGAAGCCCAGTGTGTTTCCGCGGATGCACAGTGATGCAGTGATTCAAATGAAAGGGGTGAAGGATACAGTTATTGAGGCAGATTTGCGTGTGTGTGTGTGTGTGTGTGTGTGTGTGTGTGTGTGTGTGTGTGTGTGTGTGTGTGTGTGTGTGTGTGTGTGTGTGTGTGTGTGTGTAAAACACATGTGGGCATTATGGAAGGTACAAAAAGGCCAGAAAAGTAATGCTTTAGTTTAAATATGCAGTATCAAATTTTCAATTCCACAGTTGAACCTTGCAGGTGCTTGAAGAGCAGATTTGTGTGAGAGTATAGAAGTATGCGCGCTCTAGAATTAGGAATTATTACGATCACCAGTTTTTTGTAGTAGCACACATTTTTTATGAGTCTATATTTATACTGTATCATTTTGAACTATATAATTTAATAAATACTACGTAAACGTTATTTAAACATCAATAAAATCAATCTGCATATTTAATATGTGTGAAATTTAGAATCTGTGATGTTGCTGATGTCAAGGAACGTTAGCAAACATGCTTCTGAGGCCACAGGCCACATCATAGCGTATTCACCCTGGTCGTCATACCACAACGTCCCAGTTGAACCATCACAAACAATAGCTTAGCTCTTTAATGGGTAGCATTAGTCTGTTTTGCCAGTCTGTGCTGTGTCTGACTATGGCTCTGTTTAAGAGGATCTACCTGTTAAATCTTTCATAAACGCATTAATAATTTAGCCAAGGTTAGCAAAGCTAAGGAGCTGAAACTACATTTGTGAACCAGAAAAGAGAAGAAATTTTAAACAGTGTATTTTACTAGATTTCCTCACATAAAATGTTAGCGTAGCCCAGTGGTTCCCAAACTTTTTCTGCCGTGCCCCCCTTTAGTAGATGAGAATATTTTTGTGCCCCCCCCCCCCATATTGATACATGTGCACATGTTTAACTTCCAAGCTCCACGCCCCCCCTGCAATAGCTCCCCCCACTTTGGGAACCTCTGGCGTAGCCTATATTAAGCTAGGAAACTAGATAATAAATACAGATTGAACACCATTTCTGAAAGGTAAATTTAGGGCTGGTAGCAGTCTGACTTCAGCCCCTGGTGACACACAGATGGATAAAAATCCCACAATTCTGTGTGTGTTTGTAATATTGACATGATCTATCTTCACTAGCTATTGCGTCAGAAAAGCCAAACGTATGGGTGATATTTGATATCTGATGATCGTTGGGCTCAAGTTTTTAATAGCTCTGTGGAAAGCAAAGGTGACCTCTCTCAATAATTATCATTAAAATGCATCTCCATTTAAAACAGAACGTATGCTTATTATTATGTTGTAGCTTAATTTGCCATTTTTAAATATGCATTCAGTCTTAGTGATTAGCAGATATTATATCACTTATACCACTTGGGACTATTGTGTGTTATTCAAATGAATACAACGGAGCTGTAGATGAAATGAGTTCCAGTGTGTTTTCTCCTTCCCTCTGTAGAGAATGTTATAGAGCTGTAGGCACTGAGGCCTTCTGGCTTTGAGCATTTCAGCCCATTAACCCAAAATAATTACCTCATTTGCAAAAAAATGATTAGCCAGCCCCCCTCCCCTATAACCCCCCGCTGGAGGGAAACTCCAGTACATCCTGGCACTTTTAGCAGACGTCACTGACTCCTACTAAAGTGACACTTTGCCTTTTTGTTTGATTAATTTGCTGTTTTTTTTTTCCTGAACTCATTAAGGCAGAAGAACTCTGTGGTGCCTGGTACAAATATGTGTGTGTGTGTGTGTGTGTGTGTGTGTGTGTGTGTGTGTGTGTGTGTGTGTGTGTGTGTATGCATGCACATGTTTGCAGGTGGATGTGTGTGCATATATAATTCAGTAATGGGTCAGTAAGCTAGTGGCATGTAAAGAAATATGAAAATGTGGTGTAAAGCATGTAGGCTATGTGAAGGGTGTAGGTTGTGTTAAGGGTGTAGGTTGTGTTAAGGGTGTAGATTCTGTGAAGGGTGTAAGGGTGTAGATTCTGTGAAGGGTGTAAGGGTGTAGATTCTGTGAAGGGTGTAAGGGTGTAGATTCTGTGAAGGGTGTAGGTTGTGTGAAGGGTGTAGACTGTGTGAAAGGGGTAGCTTGTGTGAAGGGTGTAGATTGTGTGAAGGGTGTGGGTTATGTGAAGGGTGTAGACTGTGTGAAAGGGGTAGGTTATGTGAAGTGTCTAGATTGTGTGAAGGGTGTAGATTCTGTGAAGGGTGTAGGTTGTGTGAAGGGTGTAGGTTATGTGAAGGGTGTAGGTTATGTGAAGGGTGTAGATTGTGTGAAGGGTGTAGCTTGTGTGAAGGGTGTAGATTCTGTGAAGTGTGTAGGTTATGTGAAGGGTGTAGCTTGTGTAAAGGGTGTAGCTTGTGTGAAGGGTGTAGCTTGTGTGAAGGGTGTAGATTGTGTGAAGGGTGTAGGTTATGTGAAGGGTGTAGATTGTGTGAAGGGTGTAGGTTGTGTGAAGGGTGTAGTTTGTGTGAAGGGTGTAGATTGTTTGAAGAGTGTAGGTTGTGTGAAGGGTGTAGGTTGTGTGAAGGGTGTAGATTGTGTGAAGGGTGTAGGTTATGTGAAGGGTGTAGATTCTGTGAAGTGTGTAGGTTATGTGAAGGGTGTAGCTTGTGTGAAGGGTGTAGATTGTGTGAAGGGTGTAGCTTGTGTGAAGGGTGTAGCTTGTGTGAAGGATGTAGGTTATGTGAAGGGTGTAGGTTATGTGAAGGGTGTAGATTGTGTGAAGGGTGTAGGTTATGTGAAGGGTGTAGATTGTGTGAAGGGTGTAGGTTATGTGAAGGGTGTAGATTCTGTGAAGTGTGTAGGTTATGTGAAGGGTGTAGGTTGTGTGAAGGGTGTAGGTTGTGTGAAGGGTGTAGCTTGTGTGAAGGGTGTAGCTTGTGTGAAGGGTGTAGGTTATGTGAAGGGTGTAGATTGTGTGAAGGGTGTAGGTTATGTGAAGGGTGTAGATTCTGTGAAGTGTGTAGCTTGTGTGAAGGGTGTAGCTTGTGTGAAGGGTGTAGCTTGTGTGAAGGGTGTAGATTGTGTGAAGGGTGTAGCTTGTGTGAAGGATGTAGGTTATGTGAAGGGTGTAGATTGTGTGAAGGGTGTAGGTTATGTGAAGGGTGTAGATTGTGTGAAGGGTGTAGGTTATGTGAAGGGTGTAGATTCTGTGAAGTGTGTAGGTTATGTGAAGGGTGTAGATTGTGTGAAGGGTGTAGGTTGTGTGAAGGGTGTAGGTTGTGTGAAGGGTGTAGATTGTGTGAAGGGTGTAGTTTGTGTGAAGGGTGTAGATTGTTTGAAGAGTGTAGGTTGTGTGAAGGGTGTAGGTTGTGTGAAGGGTGTAGATTGTGTGAAGGGTGTAGGTTATGGGTTGTCTAGGGCAGGGACTGGGATACTGAGTAGTCAGTTCACCTTGTGGCCTATAACAAAACTGAACCTAATGCACTTCAGTTTCTTATTTTCAGACTTTCACTAACTGCATTAACACAAACTAATTACTGACTGGGTAATTTAAACCTCAAATTTGGCTTGACCCATTCAGGTTGTCAGTCCCTTAATTTATCTGTATCTTTTACATAACCACATTAAGGAGTTACATAACTACATTAAGGCCAAAGTGATGAGAAAATAACTTGCAAAATACAAAAGGTCAAAGAAATATGTTAATAGCGTTTCTTTGTGCTATACTTATAAAACCCCAGGTTTACGTCCACGTGTGCTGACGATAAACATGTTTAACAAATGAAATCCTCAGAAAGCTGTTCAGCTGTTTAACGACTAAGTGAGACATGTGAGCTGAGGAGCAGAAACAGCACAGATGTTACAGCTTCCCGAACAGTCAAAGTGGAAAAATGACATCCTTTCTTTTTCTGTGCCATCCTTTCCTGCCTATTCTCCTTTTTTGTCCTCTTGGGGTGTCCTATACTAGACTGTCTCTCTCTCTCCATGTAACTCTTTGTGTATCTCGCTATCTACCTCTGTGTCTCTCTCTCTCTCTCTCTCTCTCTCTCTCTCTCTCTCTCT
>NC_135223.1:2496815-2516815 GCF_052324685.1 Brachyhypopomus gauderio | reverse complement strand
AAGTGCTTGAAATCCTCCTTGTATAGGTGTATGAACCCGGCAAACATGACTGTTCTCATTGCGCTGAGATGCGGCGTGAGCGAACTTACAAAATTCGAGAGGTGCTTGACCTCTTGAATCGACAGCGCGCGAGGCCATCGCGCACGGTCGAAGCCACCGCGATTACATTATTTTGCGTCAAGTGTAAACCAGGCTTAGACCAAATCGCGTGTCTGATGAGCGTGTTCACCTCACTCTGCCTCTTGCCTACTTACGTCACGTGATCATAGTCTGCAGCGTGAATAGCTCCCTCTATTGCTGGACGAGGATAATGCAATTTGAGTTTGCTGCTATTCAAGGAGTTATCGTGGCTCTTTCGATGTGTTTATCGTGAAACTTCACATCGCGATAACGATAAAAATACGATTAATCGTGCAGCCCTAGTTCCCATTATTGGCAGTTCCTGCCTGGGGTCTGACAGCATATATTATCATCCCCAAAGCACGTAGTCTATATGGGACCATTTGTTTACAGATGAATGTAATGTTGGCTACAATGTTGGCTACAGCGTTGGTTACAGTGTTGGTTGTATTTGGTTACTGCGTTGGTTACAGCATTGGTTACAGCATTGGCTACAGTGTTGGTTACAGTGTTGGTTACAGCGTTGATTGTGTTTGGTTACAGTGTTGGTTGTATTTGGTTACAGTGTTGGTTACAGCGTTGGTTGTGTTTGGTTTCAGTGTTGATTGTGTTTGGTTACAGTGTTGGCTACAGCATTGTTTACAGTGTTGGTTACAGCGTTGGTTGTGTTTGGTTGCAGTGTTGGTTACAATGTTGGCTACAGTGTTGGTTGTGTTTGGTTACAGCGTTGGTTGTATTTGGTTACAGTGTTGGTTACAGTGTTCGGCTGTGTTTGGTTATAGTGTTGGTTGCAGTGTTTGTTTACAGCGTTGGTTACAGCATTGGTTGTGTTTGGTTACAGCGTTGGTTACAGTGTTTGGCTGTGTTTGGTTACAGTGTTGGTTATAGCGTTGGTTGTGTTTAGTTACAGCGTTGGTTGTATTTGGTTACAGTGTTGGTTACAGTGTTTGGCTGTGTTTGGTTACAGTGTTGGTTACAGCGTTGGTTGTGTTTGGTTACAGTGTTGGCTACAGCGTTGGTTGTGTTTGGTTACAGTGTTGGTTACAGTTTTTGGCTGTGTTTGGTTACAGTGTTGGCTACAGCGTTGGTTGTGTTTAGTTACAGCGTTGGTTGTGTTTGGTTACAGTGTTGGTTACAGTTTTTGGCTGTGTTTAGTTATAGTGTTGGCTACAGCGTTGGTTGTGTTTGGTTACAGCATTGGTTGTGTTTGGGTACAGTGTTGGTAACAGTTTTTGGCTGTGTTTGGTTTCTTCCATAACTTTAACACTTTTTTGTGCTCTTTTCCCTTTTTGTCATTCTCTCTGTCATTTATCCCTCCATCTCTTTCCCCCATATTGTCTCCCCCTCTCTTCTTACTCCCCCTCTCCTCTCTACCTCCCTCCCTCCTTCTCTCATTCTCTCCCTCCCCCTCTCCTCTCCCTCCCTCTCTCTCTTTTTTTCTCTCTCTCTATCTCTCTCTCTCTTTCTCTCTCATGGCTGTAGAACTGTGCAGTAGGACCAGCGTGTGTGGCTGAAGGCGTGCGAGGGCGTGTCACCATGACGATGAAGGGCTTGTCCTCCAGCCGCAGCCACCACACCGCCCTTGCGCACTGTGACCCCTCCTATGATTTGCTGGCCATGCGCCCTGACCGCCACCCGTACCTCCTACCGCAGGCCGAGGCCCTGCCCCCGGACCACGCCTACTGCATAGGTCGCCAGGCCGACCTGGCCAGCAGCACGTTCCCACGGCGACATTGTGGTGGGAACCGCGAGCAGAAGAGCGAGCTGTCGGTGGTGGCGTGCTCGGGGCCATCCGGGTGCGCCCCCTGCGGGCCAGCCGCCATCAGCGCGACCCTGGCCGAGCGGGCGGAGCGGCCCCGGCCGGTGCGCCGGGACGGCTACCACACGCTGCAGTACAGGCGCACGGCGGCCCTGGAGCACCAGCGGGCCGACAGCCCGGGACGCATCCGCCACCTCGTACACTCCGTCCAGAAGCTCTTCACCAAGTCCCACTCGCTGGAGGGGCCCGGCCAGCGCAGCCTGAACGGGGGCGAAGCCCCCAACGCCACGCCTGCCGAGGCCCCGCCTACCGCCGCCCACCCCAACGTCTCCGCCCCTGCCCGGGCGCACACTGCCAAGCGCCCCAAGAGCAAGGAGAGGAGCCGCTCGGAGCACAAGCCCCAGGCCCGTTCGTCCGCCTCGGGTTACTGGAGCTCGGACGACATCCTGGACCGGGACGTGTGCCTCCACCACCACCACCACCACCACAACCACCACGTCCACAACCACCAGCCCTCGGGAGTCATGACCATGGGCCGGCACCCGGGCAAGTCGCAGTCGCACTACTTCCTGGAGCACACCTACAGCACGCTCGGAGGGGGACGCGCCTCCCTGAAGACCTCGAGAAGCAATAACGACGTGGGCACGTGCAGCGCCTGCTCGGCGCCATCGGGGGGCGCTGTGGTGCCGCTGACCGTCGCGAGGGTGGAACACCTTAGGCCTCTGGTGAAGAAGAGCTCGTGGTCCAGCACGCTGACGGTGAGCAGGGCCCGGGAGGTCTACCAGAAGGGGGCGACGAACACGGATAAAGCGCTAGTCAAAGCACAGACCTGCCAGCAGGGACGAACCTGCCAGTTCCTACAGGTAGGCCAGAGAGTTAGCATATGCTAATATCATCATTATCATCATCAGTTAGCATACGCTAACATCATCATCATCGGTTAGCATACACTAACATCATCATCATCAGTTAGCATACACTAACATCATCATCATCATCATCATCAGTTAGCATACGCTAACATCAGCATCACCACCATCATCAGTTAGCATACGCTAACATCAGCATCACCACCATCATCAGTTAGCATATGCTAAAATCATCATCAGTTAGCATATGCTAACATCATCATCAGTTAGTATACGCTAACATCATTATCATCATCATCATCACTTAGCATACGCTATCATCATCATCATCAGTGCTGATGTATCAGCATTTCTCAGATCCAACTCATATTTTCTTGCTTCTGTCATGCATACTTCTTAACAAGAACACACATTGATGATACAGGTCACACCCAGCAGGTCACACCCAGCACCGTTTGAATGACTCATGCTTCCTTCACGAGGAGGTTTATTTATGCAGTGCCAAAGTGCCACTTGAACCGTTAGCAGTGATCAGGTTAGCGGGTTAGCGCTTGATGACCGGAGGGGGAACGTGACTCAGCTGTTTGTGAGATGATCGCAGTCCCTGCTGTTACTGCGGTTACATTGGAGTGCATGATGCAGCCAGAAAGTATGGAAGTGAAAGAGAGAGAGATATTGAAAGAGAGAGAAAGAGAGAAGAGAAGGATTGTCTGTCTGACTGCAACATTCCCCCCCCCCCCCCCCCCCCCCCCCCCCGTATTGAAATCTCACTCGGTCTCGCTGTCACTGTGAAACTGAATCTCTGTTCCTGCCCCAGGAAGTGGGGGGTGGGAGGTGCTCAGGGCGAGGAGCAAAGCCAGGGATGAGGAGACGGGCCAGGAAACACTCCCGTGGATGAGAGGTATAAGTGCGAGATGAGACGTGAAGGTCCAGGAAGTCGGGCACACCGAGGGGGAGCGTGTCCGAACCCCGAGTGGGGAATATGTGGAAAAGACCAGCGACAAGACCAGCAAGAGAGACACAGGTGAAAAAGACCAGCAGGAGAGATACAGGCGAAAAAGACCAGCAAAAGAGACATAACGAGAGGAAGAGGAGGAGCTAACGAGAGGAAGAGGAGGAGCTAACGGGAGGAAGAGGAGGAGATGGTGCAGAGTTTGGGAACGGCTGAGATCCGCAGATTAAAGTGATCGGAGACTGGAGAGAGAGATTTATTATATTATATTCCTGTTCTATATTTATACTATATACGTAAATACATTTAGTAGGACACTCTCATAGAGGAGCTGCTTTGATAATACTGCATCACAGAGCACTGCTCTGTAATTAGAACTAAAACGTACCCAGACAGATAGGGAGATGAATGTACCCTGGTAGTAGGGCAGAGAGACGGGAGAGGTAGGGCAGGAAGGAGAGAGTGTTGTGGGGAAGGATTTGGCAGAGTCAGGGAACGTCCAGAGCTACTTAACTGTGACCCCAACGGCCATCTTCTCATTACTGTAGTGAATCTAAGGTGGGGGTCGTTACTGTAGCAACAGGGTCTTTCAGAGCATAAAGTGACCATTCAGATACCTGCGCTACGCTCACTCTCCTCCTCCCTCATTTCCATCCTCCACTTTTCTAAAAACCCTCGGCCCTTGGAGACCGGATCCTTCCCATGCTCGACAACAACAGCTCTCTTTGTCCCGTCTGTCCTGGTCTCCTGTTTGCTTCCTTTTTGCACCCTTGATGACGGGGATAGATTGTCTTTTTTGCCAAGCATGTAAAAGGGGGGGGGGGGGGGGGGGTTTGGAAAGCTCGGCCCTCCCGTGTGGTTAGTGTGCGGCACACGTTGCCGGCCCCCTCCAAATAAGCCCCGCCTACCTTCTCACGAGTCAGCCTCCGATACACCGCACAGCGTAGGAGATGACTGTCGCTCCTGTTCGAGAGGTGAGCGGTGTGTGTGTGTGTGTGTGTGTGTGTGTGTGTGTGTGTGTGTGTGAGAGTGTGTGGGGCCCTTGTGAGCTCATGAGAGTGCGTGTCTTGAGCGTGTGTGCAGCCAAGGGTTACCATGACGCCAAGGGCACTGCCACTGTTGCCGTAGATGTCGGAGGTGCGCGTGACCCGTGGAAGGGAGACAGCAGCTTGTTAATGTGGCGTGGCTTAGCGATGTTTCTGAGGGCTCGGTGTGAAAGTGTCATGGGCGTACAGGTGTCAGGATGCAGGTGTTGGTGTGCAGGTGTGGAGATGTTTATCAAATGGCTGCCCTTGCTTGTTAATCAAAAGGTTCTGGTGAATCGTTAGTTTAAACAGGGTGAGCCGTCGGACCGGTGTGGTTGAAGAGAAGTTTCACTGAAGACACCATGCGGTCCTCTTTGCTTTAGTTACAAACAGACAGCTTCAATCCATACGAAGGGAATAATTTATTGCTTCTCTCACTGTATTTCTCTCTCTCTCACTGTCTGTCTGACTCTCTCTCTCCTCCCTCTGTCTATCTGCATCTGTCCCTTTCTCTCCTCCCTCTGTCTATCTCTCTCTCCTCCCCCTCCCTCTATCTCCTCCCTCTGTCTGTCTCTCTCTCTTCCCTCTGTCTGTCTGCATCTGTCTCTCTCTCTCCTCTCTGTCTTTCTGTCTCTCTCCTCCCTCTGGCTGTCTGCATCTCTCTCCTACCTCTTTCTCTCTCCCTCTCTCTCTTTCTCACCTCTCTGTGTGTCTCTCTCTCTCTCTCTCCGTCTCTCCCTCTCTCTATCTCTCTCTCTCTTTCTCCCCCTCCGTCTTGCCTGTCCTCCCCTGCAGGTACCTCAGGATGAGTGGAGCGGGTTCTCTGCTCTGGGCCGGGACGATGAGATCCCGTGCAGACGTATGCGCAGTGGCAGCTACATGAAGGCCATGGCGGAGGACGACAGCGCGGACTCCGACTGCAGCCCCAAGCCCTCGCCCAAGGCTCAGGCACGGAGAGCCAGCTACCTGAAGGCCACGCAGCCGTCGCTCACGGAGATGACCACGCTCAAGTGAGTGTGTGACAGTGTGCGACCACCACCACCACCACCTCCACCACCACCACCTCCACCACTACCACGTGTGTGCCCAAGGAGTGAATAATTGAATAATTTCTCAAAAAATCCTTTTAGAAACACTGTGAGCATCTTTCAACATGTGCAGCCCTTATTAAAAATTCTGTGCTAAATGGTTATGGAATTATTAATGTTATGTGCGATTTGTCATAGGGCCATGTAGGAACACACTCTTGGAAGCGAATGCGTTGGTGTTAAAGTTCAGGGTTAATGTTCATGTGTAGTGTTAGTGCTCAGGGTTAATGCTCAGGGTTCTGTGTTCAGAGTTCATATCCAGGGTTTAGTGTTAATGTTGTGTGTTCAGAGTTAATGTTCAATGTTTAGTGTTCAGAGTTCATATCCAGGGTTTAGTGTTAATGTTCTGTGTTCAGAGTTAATGTTCAATGTTTAGTGTTCAGAGTTCATCTTCAGGGTTTAGTGTTAATGTTCTGTGTTCAGGGTTAATGTTCAGTGTCTGCCTGCTAGGTTTCATTAGCTCGCTGGGGGTGTTTTTTGCTCTATTTATGAAGCAAGGACATGTTGACTGCTCTAAAGTGGAAGAAAATAGCTATCTCTCCATACACACACACACACACACACAGACTATGTTCATTTCATATTCAGGATAATGACAAGAGCAAAAGAAAAAAAAACACAAGAGCAAAAGAGCAAAGATGGGTTGGTTTTGTGGGGTTGATCTCTTTGCAGTGTTGATTACTAATGCATGTGGATTTATATAAGTGTAGGACTGTCTATGCCCTGAAGAGGGCACTCATTACAAATCAGCATCTCTCGTGACCTCGGGTGGCTGCATTCATTAACACTTCCAGCTAACCTTGACTCAGTGACCTCTACCTGACCCCACCTGCCTCTCCTGGAAGCTTCTGTAGGTGCAAGTACCTGGATAAGTAGGAACAATCGTTTTCCTAACAGAGAGTGTGTGTTTTCTTTCATGTGAAAGCTGGTAAGACCTGTGCAGTATATGAGAGGAGTGATATCTGAACCAACGAAACACAAGTCTAACTGGTCTGTGAATTGTGCTCCTAACTGTAACCTGACTAACTGTAACTGTACTACTTGTAACCGTCCTACCTGTAACCAGACTAAATGTAACCGTACTGGTTCGTAACTCCGCAGAACTGCTGTGCACCTGCATGTCCATGCTGGTCCGGTCCGTTCCAAGCTGACTATTCAACGGCAGCACAGCAGAACCAGCTCAGTTTGGTTACATTTCTCGATGCCTTCAGGTCGTATCGGTGTGTGATCATTAATCACACTTAGTGCTACTCACACGTTCAGGTGTGGTGACGCAGTTGGTGTGGGGGTCACACCTGTCCCTCCGTCACCCCGTCACACCTGTCCCTCCGTCACCTGGTCCCTCTGTCACACATGTCCCTCCATCACCCCGTCACACCTGTCCCTCCGTCACCTGGTCCCTCTGTCACACGTCCCTCCGTCACCCCGTCACACCTGTCCCTCCGTCACCTGGTCCCTCTGTCACACCTGTCCCTCCGTCACCCCCGCCACACCTGGTCCCTCCATCACACCGTCCCTCTGTCACACCTGTCCCTCCGTCACCCCGCCACACCTGGTCCCTCCATCACTCCGTCACCCCGCCACACCTGTCCCTTCGTCACCCCGTTACACCTGTCCCTCAGTCACCCGGTCCCTCCGTCATACCGTCCCTCCGTCACCTGGTCCCTCTGTCACACCTGTCCCTCCGTCACCCCCGCCACACCTGGTCCCTCCATCACCCCGTCCCTCCGTCACACCTGTCCCTCCGTCACCTGGTCCCTCCATCACACCTGTCTCTCCATCACCCCTCTCCCTCCATCACACCTGTCCCTCCGTCACATCTGTCCCTCCGTCACACCTGTCCCTCCGTCACATCTGGTCCCTCCGTCACACCTGTCCCTCCATCACACCTGTCCCTCCGTCACCCCGTCACACCTGTCCCTCCGTCACACCTGTCCCTCCGTCACCTGGTCCCTCCGTCACCTCTGTCCCTCCGTCACACCTGTCCTGTCTCTTGTTTGTCCTGTAAACAGCATGCGTCCACATGTGGTGTAGTTGGTGTGTGTGTATACATGTGTGGGTATGGTGTGTGTGTGTGGTGTGTGTTTGGTGTGTCCTTCACACTCTCACTAACCTTTCACCACTTCTCCACCTACTCAGACCTGTTGTTTCATGGGAAATTCTCACTACATGACGCACATGTCCATGTTGTTCCCCTCCCCACCTAGCATCTCAGACTCCTCCTGTCTCTCTGTCCCCGTCTCTCTCGCCCCGTCTGTCTCACTCTCTCTCTGTCTCTCCTGCTGTCTTTTTTGTCCTCCTTTATCCCTCCCTGTCTCTCTCTCACCCTGTCTCTGTCCCTGTCTGCCTCACCATCTTTCCTTCTGTCTCTCTCGCCCTGTGTCTCACCGTGTCTCTCTTGCCCTTGTCTGTCTTGTCCTGTCTGTCTTTGTCTCTCTTCTCCATTCTCCCACACTCTATTTTAAGAGCCACATTCATAATTAAGTGATTACAGATCTAAAAGGATAGAGTGTTTTCAGGGGTGTGTATTTGCTCCATAACACATTCAACTCTTCTCCTAAGAATCGCTCTACAATCAGTACTCAAACATGCAGTGTTCGCTGTTGTTATTGAATTCCAGATGATGCAAGAAAGAAACATTTATGAATGTGTAATGTGATCCTACCCTAATCATAGTGTATGAAACAATCTGAATATGTAACCTGATATTAGCCCTATGAGTTTTATGAAGGTTCGTTACATGGCCTTAATGAATCATTTTAAGCAGATTACATGGCTTTAGAACAACGTGTCCAGGAGACACACCGAGAAACAAGTACGGGAAGAGAGCAGTGCCACTCTGTGCTGTGTCACACACACACACACACACACACACACACACACTGTCGGAGTGTAAGGTCTGTGACTGAAGGTGACCTTGTGTGAGGGAACACACAGCTCACATCCTGTCTGAGTGGATACCAGCTGTGATCCTCAAACCATATGGGAGTCTGAGCATGATGCTTAACCCCAGGTTTCCCTGGGGTAGTTGGGAGCGCCACACCTCTGCCCTCGCCACCAACAATCAGGAGGATTTTGGAGGAGATGCACCTAGCACTTGTGCTATTCTATGTATATGCACACACCAATCAGCTATAGCATTAAAACAACCTGCCTTATATTGTGTCATAGGCCCCTCCTGCAATTCTGTGCCATAAAGAAATGGACTCCACCAGACCTCTGTCCTGTAATGTCCTGTAGGTCCTGTAAGTTGGAATGTGGGGCCTCCATGATTTGCTTTTCCAGCTCAATTGGATTGAGATCTGGGGAATTTGGATGTCAAGCCAACACTTTGAACTCGTAGTCATGTTCCTCAAACCATCACTCTGCATCACTGAGTCGTCCTGCTGGGAGAGACAGCTGCTGTTAGGGGCCGCCACCGCCGTGAAGAGGTGTTCTTGGTCTGCGGGAATGTTCAGGTCAGGTGACACGTATCAAAGTAACATTCAGAAGCATCAGGGCTCGAGGTTTCCCAGCAGAACATCGCCCACAGCACCACGGTGCATCCTGGTGCCATGTCTTCCCCAGAAAACCGACACGCACTCACCTGACCGTCCACAAAACAGGACCAGGTCGCAGTCTCCCGCTGCTCCGCGGCCCGGTTCTGATACAGTTCTGCGACACAGAGGTGGACGAGGGTCTGCTGGCCACAGTTGGGTCTGCTACAGTGCACTGTGTATTCTGACACCTTTCCGTCATAGCCAGTAACCTTCTGGCATGGTGCTACAGGAGCTCTTGTGTGGGATCGGAGCAGATGGGCATCATAGATCCTTGGGTGGCCTCCTTCCAACACAACAACTTCCAGAACGGACTGTTCACTCGCTGCGTAATATCTCCCCTTGGCAGGTGCCGGTGTAACGAGGCAATCAGTGGTGTTCACCTTACCTGTCAGTGGTTTTAATGTGATCACTTTAGAATTTGCTTCAGGACACAATCAGCACTGTTTCAGTGCATCTACTGCTACTTCAGCAGTCAGAACATCTCTCTCTCTCTCTCTCTCTCTCTCTCTCTCTCTTTCTCTCTCTCTCTCTAGGATCAGCACGGAGACCCACTCTCCCAAGCTGCAGATCCGGAGCCACAGTTACTTGCGTGCGGTGAGTGAGGTGTCCATCAACCGCGGTTTGGACAGCCTGGATCCCGCGGGCCTGCTGTCTTCGCCCAAATTCCGCTCCCGAAACGAGAGCTACATGCGCGCCATGAGCACCATCAGCCAGGTTGGTCCTCCGCCCCCCTCCGCCCGACTCCGCCCCCCGCCCTACACGGTGGGTGCTTGCTCTCAGACGCGTCCACCCAATCGTGGGTTGCGGGGGTGGAGCAGCGGAGGGAATCCGAGCGAGGCGGGGCGTCTGAGCGCAGGCTCCACCCGAGGGGGTCGTCCTCCATGCCCCCTTTCCCTGGAAGGGGTGCAGGGGGGAGGAAAAACAGGGCGGAGGAGCAGGAGGAGGAGCAGGCAAAGCCAGGCGGAGGCGCCAGGCCGGCACCTACCGCGTGCCGCTGTTTCTGGCACCAGAGACACTGGCCCCGCTCCACGAGCCGACAGTCGGGGCCGGCCCATCTGCCTCCGCGGCCTTCTGAGGTCTGACCATCTCGTGGACGCGGTGGCCCTGATCACAACTCTTAAAACGACAGAGAGGTGTTTGCAGGAGACGCGGTGGTGCAGACATGCTGCTGGTAGATCAGACAGTGGTAGTGGGGATGCTGAGATAGAGATGTGTGTGTGTGTGTGTGTGTGTGTGTGTGTGTGTGTGTGTGTGTGTGTGTGTGTGTGTGTGTGTCGCACTGTCTAACACTCTTGTTCCCTTTTTCATGCATTGTGTGTTTGTATCATTCATGTGTTCTCACGATCTTTTGTGTGTGTGTGGCATGCGATGAAATGACCAGTTTCACAATAGTTTATAACATTGGTGGTTCTGCTTTGTGTGATGTCTTCCTGACTGGAAGTGTTTCCTGTATGTATCTGGGTGGAAGTGTTTCCTGTATGTATCTGACTGGAAGTGTTTCCTGTATGTATCTGACTGGAAGTGTTTCCTGTATGTATCTGACTGAAAGCGTTTCCTGTATGTATCTGACTGGAAGTGTTTCCTGTATGTATCTGACTGAAAGCGTTTCCTGTATGTGTCTGACTGGAAGTGTTTCCTGTATGTATCTGACTGGAAGTGTTTCCTGTATGTATCTGACTGGAAGCGTTTCCTGTATGTATCTGACTGGAAGCGTTTCCTGTATGTATCTGACTGGAAGTGTTTCCTGTATGTATCTGACTGGAAGTGTTTCCTGTATGTATCTGACTGGAAGTGTTTCCTGTATGTGTCTGACTGGAAGCGTTTCCTGTATGTATCTGACTGGAAGTGTTTCCTGTATGTGTCTGACTGGAAGCGTTTCCTGTATGTATCTGGGTGGAAGTGTTTCCTGTATGTATCTGACTGGAAGCGTTTCCTGTATGTATCTGGGTGGAAGTGTTTCCTGTATGTATCTGACTGGAAGTTTTTCCTGTATGTATCTGGGTGGAAGTGTTTCCTGTATGTATCTGACTGGAAGCGTTTCCTGTATGTATCTGGGTGGAAGTGTTTCCTGTATGTATCTGACTGGAAGTTTTTCCTGTATGTATCTGACTGGAAGTGTTTCCTGTATGTATCTGGGTGGAAGTGTTTCCTGTATGTATCTGACTGGAAGCGTTTCCTGTATGTATCTGGGTGGAAGTGTTTCCTGTATGTATCTGACTGGAAGTGTTTCCTGTATGTATCTGACTGGAAGCGTTTCCTGTATGTATCTGACTGGAAGCGTTTCCTGTATGTATCTGGGTGGAAGTGTTTCCTGTATGTATCTGACTGGAAGCGTTTCCTGTATGTATCTGGGTGGAAGTGTTTCCTGTATGTATCTG
The DNA here is from genome assembly GCF_052324685.1 of Brachyhypopomus gauderio. Lineage (NCBI taxonomy): Eukaryota > Metazoa > Chordata > Actinopteri > Gymnotiformes > Hypopomidae > Brachyhypopomus > Brachyhypopomus gauderio. The sequence continues at coordinate 2,505,085 of NC_135223.1, read as the reverse complement.
ACTGGAAGTTTTTCCTGTATGTGTCTGACTGGAAGTGTTTCCTGTATGTATCTGACTGGAAGTTTTTCCTGTATGTGTCTGACTGGAAGTGTTTCCTGTATGTATCTGACTGGAAGCGTTTCCTGTATGTATCTGACTGGAAGTGTTTCTTGTATGTATCTGACTGGAAGTGTTTCCTGTATGTATCTGACTGGAAGTGTTTCCTGTATGTGTCTGACTGGAAGCGTTTCCTGTATGTGTCTGACTGGAAGCGTTTCCTGTATGTGTCTGACTGGAAATGTTTCCTGTATGTATCTGTGTGTGTTGCATGAGTTCATTCATGTATGCATGTTTCTGTGGGCAGAATATTTACACATTTAACTACATTAACTAAAATGGTTGGTCAGCGAGCCTCTCTGTGTATTATCTCTGGAAATCTTTAGTTATTCCAAAATCCCCAAAATCCCAAATCCCACTGTCACAATTCTCCTGCTTCCCAAAACTCATGACCCTTCTGTACTCACTACCTTTCTGTACTCACTGTACGCTTCTGTATGCTTCACTGTACCTTTCTGTACGCACAATTTTTTTGCATAAAATCACGATTTCTATTTTTTATCATGATATTCCATCCAAAAAAGGGATGATTCGAGAAATGATTCGAAATAATTCGCTTTTTTATCATATTATTTAATGGTTTATTTTCAAAATGCCCAATCTTAACGTCTTCACGTTCTCTCATGTTTCGTCCTGGAATTACAAGAGGCTCGTATTTGTTAACGTAATTGTGACGTGCGGAGGAGCAGGCATGACGACAACGGCAACGGTGCAATATATAACTTTAATCAATACAAAAACACGTAGCTTCGCCACGGAAGTGCGAGCACGGCACAGAGACACTCACACTGGCACGAAACTTTACACCCAGACGAGCACAAGACATTGCGTGAACGCACATTATATAGGTGGTTAACACATACCCTTGTGATCTCGAGACAAGGCACAGGTGCGACTACGAACACGCTCACAAACGACCCACACCCACGGAACTACAAACATGAGCTGTGTTCGAAATAGCCTACTACATACTGGATACTGCATACTGCACTCAGTATATACTGGATACTGCATACTGGTCCTCGAAGTAGTATGCAGTACGTTTCCAGTACAAAAGCAAAGCATACTACTGGGTCACGTGAACGTAGCATTGCATGATGGGATCCAGTACACCACAAAGATAGCTCTGTTCGCGTACTGGAATATTTTGCGGAAGTAGTAGGTCATCCGGGTATGTTTCGCGTACTGGAAAATTTCATTTTGGTCACATACTGCATACGGCATACTGATTTGGGGCTCGATCAGTATGCCAGTCGTATGTAGTAGGCTATTTCGAACAGAGCCATGGACATAACTGCACGTAGACGACATTAACGGCACGCCCACAGGGAAGGGTCCAGAGCTGTCACCGTGACAGTAATACAAGAAAACTGTTCAGTCAGACAGCTATTTGTTGTGAAACGAAGTAGTTACAATTTCAAGCATTTTCAAGTACTTTGGCCTAAATTCCAGCACTTTCAAACCTGAAACAAAGCAACATTAAAATTCGTCAGGTAAATGTTCCTTCCCCTGTTTTTGAGGGGTGTTTCTTTATACTACCACATATCGTTTCGGACAACACTGCAAAGAACGCGGTGTGACGCGGCAAGTTTAAGTACCTGTATAAATGCCTCCGCCGTTCGCGCAGGTTCGCGTGAGGTGTGCAGAGTCACGCGCTATGGTCACTCGCGAAAGTATAAACCATCAAGGCCGCAGCTTGTGAGGCGGCTGCCCCCGCTGCCCACATTGTTTCACTTTCGGTATATTCCTTGGGATGCCTACGTCTCAAGTGATTGAATAAATTTGTTGTATTGGCATCGGATGTTTTTACATGTTCTTTGCACACCTTACATATCGCTGAAGTTTGGTCTTGGTCAGTGGGAGAAAATCCGAACCAATTCCAGATTACAGAGGTAAATTTCCTCTTCGTTACCAGCTCCTCGGTTTGGCTTTCAGCTATGGTTGTCCACTTTTAGTTTTTACAAACACAACATGGAGGCGTGGAAGACGCACAGTTCGCAGTGATTGGTCAGTCCTACACCCTACATCCGCCGCATCGGCGGGAACCAGCATTTAAAAAGTCATTGCGCTGATTGGCAAAGGCGATCTATACGATTTCTCTAATTTGCTAGATCACCTGCGATTCTCCACTCGTTATCGCCATTCACAATTTTATATCGTCATATCGCACACCCCTACTACCCTTCTATAATCACTACCCTTCTATACTCACTACCCTTCTGTACTCACGACCCTTCTGTACTCATTTCCCTTCTGTACTCACAAGTCTTCTGTACTCACTATCATTCTGTCTCCCCAGGCACAACACTTGAATCTCCTAGCACCCACCCCTACAATCTCTCCAAATCGTCCAATCACAAACCTTAATCTTTTCTGAAATGCTCCTCCGAGCCTCTAATCACAGTGCGTGTTGTTGGATGAGGCCACGCCTTCTCTCACCCAGGACACTTTCCTCCCCTCTGCACTGTTTACACTGCGTGAGATTGGTCTAGTCATCCTTATGATTCCTTGTGATCTCATGTCATGCACTGTAAAAATAACACAAGAATTGTCTGAGTTTAGTTTTTTTCACAGCACGATTCCTTCATTACATGAAAACCTCAGAAATTAATGTCAAGAGAGTTCATGTAATTGATTGACCTCAAATAGTTCAGTTTCAGAGACGTGATGTGGAGACATTCGAATATGTGCTTCAGAAACCAAAACAAGATTGATGGTATTTAATATCAAACTGATTTCCTAATGTATGGTTCATCATAAAACTCCATACCCTTTCCTTTTAAAGTAAAGAATGTCTAACACCATCACCTTAATGCAGTAGAGGCAGGATGCTGCTATCACGAGGCTTTGACTCAGTGTCTCCCCCTGCAGGTGAGCGAGGTAGAGGTGAACGGGAAGATCGAGGCAGTGTGTGAGAGTGTCTTCAGTGAGATGGAGTCCCAGGCCATGAACGCCCTGGACCTTCCTGCATCCGGAAGTTTTCGCATGCGCAGCCACAGCTACGTGCGCGCCATCGAGAAGGGCTGCTCGCAGGATGAAGACGAGGAAGAGGAGGACGGAGAGCGCGCAGCACTACAGGCCATTTCACCGGCCCGCACCACCACCACAGTCCGAACCATACAGAGTAGCACAGGTAATCCCCACAGCACTGTTAAAGTACAACTGTAGCACAGTCACAACTGTACAGAGTAGCACACGTAAACCCCACAGCACTGTTAGAACTACAACTGTAGCACAGTCACAACTGTACAGAGTAGCACACATAAACCCCACAGCACTGTTAGGACTACAACTGTAGTACAGTCACAACTGTACAGAGTAGCACAGGTAATCCCCACAGCACTGTTAGAACTACAACTGTAGTACAGTCACAACTGTACATAGTAGCACAGGTAATCCCCACAGCACTGTTAGAACTACAACTGTAGCACAGTCACAACTGTACAGAGTAGCACACGTAAACCCCACAGCACTGTTAGAACTACAACTGTAGTATACTCACAACTGTACAGAGTAGCACACGTAAACCCCACAGCACTGTTAGAACTACAACTGTTGTACAGTCACAGCTGTACAGAGTAGCACACGTAAACCCCACAGCACTGTTAGAACTACAACTGTAGTATACTCACAACTGTACAGAGTAGCGCACGTAAACCCCACAGCACTGTTAGAACTACAACTGTAGTATACTCACAACTGTACAGTGTAGCACACGTAAACCCCACAGCACTGTTAGAACTACAACTGTAGTATACTCACAACTGTACAGAGTAGCGCACGTAAACCCCACAGCACTGTTAGAACTACAACTGTAGTATACTCACAACTGTACAGAGTAGCACACGTAAACCCCACAGCACTGTTAGAACTACAACTGTATACACATAGCAGAAATATGGAATATATATAAATATATGATATAATACCACATAGAGCACAACATTAACAAAACAGCAGTACTATCATTACTATGCTGAGTAAGAATGAACCATATTACTGTTCTAAATACAGCAAACTGCAAAACTACAGCTGTAAATGAACAGTGTGTGTAAATATACACTATATTTCCAAAAGTATTCGCTCACCTTCCTTAAGTCACATATGAGCTTAAGTGACATCTCATTCCTAATCCATAGGGTTCAATATGACGTTGGTCCACCCTTTGCAGCTAGAACAGCTTCAACTCTTCTGGGAAGGCTGTCCACAAGGTTTAGGAGTGTGTTTATGGGGATTTTTGACCATTCTTCCAGAAGCGCATTTGTGAGGTCACATACTGATGTTGGACGACAAGGCCTTGCTCTCAGTCTCCACTCTAATTCATCCCAAAGATGTTCTTTTGGGTTGAGGTCAGAACTCTGTGCAGGCCAGTCAATGTTGAATGAGGAAGGGGCCAGCTCCAAACTGTTCCCACAAAGATGGGTACATGGAATTGTCCAAAATGTGTTGGTATGCTGAATAATTTAGAGTTCCTTTCACTGGAACTATAAGGGTCCAAGCCCAGCTCCTGAAAAACAACCCCACACCATAATCCACCATCCACCAAACTTTACACGTGGCACAAGGCAGTCAGACAAGTACCATTCTCCTGGCATCCGCTAAACTCAGACTCGTCCATCAGATTGCCAGACAGAAAAGTGTGATTCATCACTCCAGAGAACGTGCATCCACTGCTGTAGAGTCCAGTGGCGGCGTGCTTTACACCACTGCATCCAACACTTTACATTGCACTTGCATTGCACAGTCTGCCTAGGTGTTTAATTTTATACACCTGTGACCATGGAAGTGATTGGAAGTGATTCCGATAATTTGGATGGGTGAGCGAATATTCCTGCAGTCAGAACTACTACAGTCAGAATTATACACAGGAGCCCAGGTCAGAGTATTAAGTGCATAATCTACTGATGTTGTCCCTTCTGATACTCTTTGATGTTATAACACATGACGTTTATGATATTGTTATTACTTCAACAGCATAAACACGTAGTAACGGGTGAGAATTTCCCAGTGTGCATCATTGGCTTCATTGGTTCTCCTGGAGGAACTGGAAGGATACACACGCAAATACACACGACCAGTATACATGTGCACACACACAATTAACAGAAGCGCGTGCGCACGCACCTGCACACACAGCCACCACTGACACAATCAATTAATCAGAGGAATTGACCAGAGCTGAGGAAGACAGTTCTGAGACAACCACTCGCACAACTATGGTGCAGCTTTAGGAGAGGTGGAGAAAGAGAGACGGTGTGAGAGAAAGCGAGTGAGAGAAAGACAAACAGAATAAACGAGAGCGCTGACTAGCAGAGCGGAGGAGGAGGATGTAGGTCACCCTGTCTTTAATGTTCTCCTCTAATAATCACACAAGTACAAAACACCAGAGACATTTGACACGCGTGTTTAATGTTCTCATCAGTTACATGGCGCTCTTCGTGGTGGTCTCGGCGGTTCCTGCTGTTTGTAAATTCGGCTGGACCGGTCTAGTCCACAGGCCACTGTAGACGGTGTTACTGTCAGTGAAAGACACACTGCATGACTGCAGAATCTGCACATGCTGCACTTCTCATGTGAAGTGAATACGGAGATAGATGCCGCCCGTGTTTGCGCCCTCTAGGGGCCGTTCAGTGTCTGTGCACAGGCTGTTCACATGCTGGCCTTTCCAAGCCCTCAGCTGAGCTGGCCACCGCTGTAAATCCTACGTCTGGAGCCCTGATATTACTGTGAATGTTTTGTTTCCTGAGAGTTTGCACATGTTGCAGGCTGCCTGATGCTCGGGGTGAGGTGAAGTATTGTGGGAAATTTGAAGTGACTCAGCACATCAATGGCGTTCAGCTTCTCGTTTGTAGGGACGCACCATCACCCAGTATATTTTCTTTCTAAAAGGTAGAATAATAAGTATATAGTACAGTAGTACGTATATAGCGATAAAATAATAATAATTGCATAATAACTGTTGCTTGCTGCGTTCCCTAACGTTTGACTGGTACATGTGACATGCTGTTGTCCAATCAGTGCTGGTTGGTTTGTGCTCACAGTATTTCAGTGTTCCTCAGCGAAATCTTGAAAGCATTTATTTATTTGCTGTTACGTGGTCCAGACGTTCTGTAAAAAAACGTGGTAGATATTTGATTGTGTATTTGTATGGTTAAGAACTGTTTCCCACACTCTGTTTCTGGAAGACATCTGTGATTCATCCTGCATGGAATGCAGAGTATATCAGTCAGGCCTCTCTGCAAACTCAGCAATCTGCTCCCCAATACACACACACACATCCTCACACCCACACACACGCACACACACACACACACACACACACACACACTCTGTATACAGTTCGACGCATACATTTATTTACAAATGCTTGAACCGTGCTCAAGTGTGTGTGTGTGTGTGTGTGTGTGTCTGGTTTTGTGCACCTTTAAATGATTTATGGTGGCTCAGGGGAGCCATACCAGTTTTGTGTAGCGTATCAACCATTTCATGCCTAAAGCCCCAGCACTGTCTGGCTGACTCTCCAAGACCCCCGACCCTGACCGGAGCCACCAGGGCCCTTTCACACAACCTGCACACACCGGCCTTTGATTAACCCTCCTCCTGTTCACACATCACAAACCCTGGGGCATTTACACTGTGAAATATGGCCCTTCTGGTTGGCATCACATTAAGCATTGGGCAGTCTGACGTCCGTGATGTAATCTTGTTATTTGCGTTGTTCTTTTAGATGTTTATTAGCGTACCAGAACATAGCTCTGCTGTGTGCAGTAAGACTGGGCTGTAAACTAGAACTAGAACTGTAAACTAGAACGAGAACTGTAAACTAGAACGAGAACTGTAAACTAGAACTAGAACTGTAAGCTAGAATTATAACTGGGCACTATTTGGGTTTCAAATGACAAACTAAGAACAATCTGTTGGCCTTTATATTTACATAATCTCGCTCTAAATTAAAGTGGCATAATCCTGTTGTGAGTTGAAAACTGGATAATCCCCTATAGAAGTACATCATGTTTCACTATCGACATGTGCCATACAACATGTAATGCCCCACATCTCTGTTTGAACCCTGTTTGGAAGGCAGTTTTAAAAAACGCCACTGTGTAAATCTTTCGTCTGGATAGCCAGTGCACTGGTGAGTTGGACTAGTGAACATGAACTAGTGAACGTGTATGACGGGAGCTGATAGATGTCACTAATCCAGATGACTCCTTTATTTACTGTGAACATGAACTAGTGAACGTGTATGACGGGAGCTGATAGATGTCACTAATCCAGATGACTCCTTTATTTACTGTGAACATGAACTAGTGAACGTGTATGACGGGAGCTGATAGATGTCACTAATCCAGATGACTCCTTTATTTACTGTGAACATGAACTAGTGAACGTGTATGACGGGAGCTGATAGATGTCACTAATCCAGATGACTCCTTTATTTAGTGCATGGTCCATGTGATCAGCAGGGAAGACACTGGTGGTCTATCAGTCCGTGAAGACGACCTCCGCATTATGGCCAAGTGCAGCATCCCTTGTTTGAGAGTTGAGCATGAACACACAGCATATGTCTTCCATGAGCATGTCAAACAGGGTCTGCAGAATCAAGACGGAGGATGACATCACTGTAGTCATTAACCCGTGTGTGTGTGTGTGTTTGTGTGTGTGAGAGAGAGAGAGAGAGAGAGAGAGAGAGAGAGAGAGAGAGAGAGAGAGAGAGAGAGAGAGAGAGATTGGATATGATAAAAGCTTGGGAAAAGGTATAAAGAGATTAAAAAGTATTAATGATTGATCTTGCAGACTTTCTCTAGTGGAATAGCTTATTTTATTAAGTACAGTGAAACTCCCTTTTTCTCTCTGTCTCACACACACACACACACACACACACACACACACACACACACACACACACACAGAGTTTCCACCCCGCTGTCCTATCGTTGTTCTTCCACAAGATGCACGGAGCGCTACAACATACAGCACAGTTAAAGGAGCAATAAGTTATCAAGCCCCCCCCCCCCCTTGATTCTTCTTCAAATTATGAAAGCTATTATACTGACACCTAGTGGCCTGGATGTGTCATTGTCTGTACTAAATCTATTTTAAACATGGGTGGACCTGGAACAAAAACGTGTTTATTTAAGACTACAAAGAAATCTGCTGACTTTGCAATTTGG
>NC_135223.1:2431815-2481815 GCF_052324685.1 Brachyhypopomus gauderio | reverse complement strand
CACCGTGAGCATCCAGGGCTCGGGGAACCACTACCACGCCTGTGCCCAGGACGACTACTCGGCGGTGGGCTTCGACCCCTCCGTGCTGCCCCCGCCCGAGCCGTGGATGGACCCGGGCATCAATGAGGAGGAGCCGTGCGCGGGGGGCGTGGCCGGAGGCGGAGCCGGGGGCATCTCGCCCTGCCCCAGGGACGGACGCTGGTTCCTCAAGCTTCTGCAGGCGGAGGTGCAGAGGATGGAGGGATGGTGTCAGCAGATGGAGCAGGAGGAGCGCAAGAACGAGCTGCCCGAGGAGAGTGAGTAGCCGCTATTTCCCAGACTGCACCGGGGCTACAAGGACCACACCGGGATGGAACGTGCAGTTGTGGCAGGATTTCAGGAGCAGTCCCAGCAGCCCGGGGCTGTGTTCTCTGGACAGCCCTCCTGAGCCCCGTGTGTGTTTGTGAGAATGTTCAGAACCTAATGGCCTCTCACCACGAGTCTGTCGGTATACAAGGCCAAGCTTGTTCTGCAGCACATAATGTTTACTTCCAGCCTAGTGACTCCTTCTGTCTTCTTCCTGTCTTCCCCTCCTTTTTCCCACCTCAAACACACTCTCACTCACACACACACACACACACACACACACACTCACACAGGCTGCTCTGGGAGTGCCTGTGCTCAGGTCGCTGGTCACAAAGCCTGCTTGTTCATCTTTCCTCCAACTCTTGCAAGCATACCAGACATTTTTAGCACCAGGAAGCCCCTCCGTGTCTCTTTCCCTCTCTCTCTCTGTCTCTTTCTCTCTCCCTCTCTCTCTCTGTCTCTTTCTCTCTCTCTCTCTCTCTCTCTCTTTTCCATGTTCCCTCTCTCCTTCTCTCATCAACTCTTCCACTTGTACCCCAAGTCTCTTTTTTTCATAGATCATATTAATCATGTTTATCAGTCTCACGTGTCTCACGCACCGTAACCGTAGCATATGGTAACCCGTCCAAGCTGAGCGTGCAGTTATTAGGCCACAAGGTAAGACACACTGGCTCTGTTTCTTAGCGTAGCCTCTCCCCTCGTGTTAGCGTATCCACTCCCCTCGCGTTAATGTAGCCACTCCCCTTACGTTAGCGTAGCCTCTCCCCTTATGTTAGCGTAGCCTCTCCCCTTAAGTTAGCGTAGCCTCTCCCCTCGCGTTAGCGTATCCACTCCCCTCGCGTTAATGTAGCCACTCCCCTTACGTTAGCGTAGCCTCTCCCCTTATGTTAGCGTATCCACTCCCCTCGCGTTAATGTAGCCACTCCCCTTACGTTAGCGTAGCCTCTCCCCTTATGTTAGCGTAGCCACTCCCCTCGCGAGCTCACGGCCTCTCAGCCCAGACAACAGTCTCCAGCAGTCTGAATTCCGCAGCAGAACCCGTTCAAAGAACAACCCAGTCGCTTCTAGACATGAGCTCTACTTTGGTGTCTTACATCCTGATTGGTAACCTGAGATTCTGTTTGTGTCTTCTCTCTCTCTCCCTCTCTCTCTCCTCCCTCTCTCCCCCCCTCTCTTCCTCTCTCTTCCTCCCTCTCTCTCTCTCTCTCTCTCTCTCTCTCAGTCTGCCCCTCACACAACTGTAGCTATTTGTTTGGTGTGCAGAATAAACATTCTCCCCGTTTTCTGGTACATTTCACATTTGGGTTCCCACCCTGGGACACTTACAACACCTCACTTCAAAGGCAGAGCAGTGAAATCTTAACAGTGCAGCTCTGAAGCATGGATACACACACACACACACACATACACACACACATGTGAAGTGCACACTGAGGAAATCCCTTTGAATCACTCTTCAGGATTTTTTACCCAATGCGACAAACACACAAATTTTGTTTTGCAGATTGCCTTGTGTCTCTTTTAATGTGTGTGTGTGTGTGTGTGTGTGTGTGTGTGTGTGTGTGTGTGTGTGTGTGTGTGTGTGTGTGTGTGTGTGTGTGTGTAGTTCTGGGGAAAATCCGGAGTGCAGTCGGTAGTGCTCAGCTGCTGATGTCACAGAAGTTCCAGCAGTTCCGGGAGCTGTGTGAGGAGAACCTGGTATGTGCTCATCACACCGCACCAGCCAATCAGAACCCAGCAGTACTCGGAGGCCAGGTCCCATAGGACTGGAATGTTTTAGAGCTAAAAGAAAGTAATTTAACTAATCTTCAGCTCAAAAATATCCTTGTTTATGTTCTACAGTTCATATTGCTTAATCGAAAACTGTTGAATCTCATTAAAAAATAAATAAAAAGAATAAAAGGATTATAGAACAGCACCCACTTTTCTTTTGATATCCTTTCTCCAGAACCCCAACGCCCACCCACGGCCCGTCTCCCAGGATCTCGCCGGGTTCTGGGACATGTTGCAGTTGTCCATTGAAAACATCAGTCTGAAGTTTGATGAGTTACATCAGCTCAAAGCCAACAGCTGGAGATCCCTGGAGCCACCTGAGCTGAAGGTATAAGTGGAGGTCGTACTGAGAGTCTCAGCACTTGATCCTGTTACACTAAACCAGACTGGCTGTTTTCAGATGTTTGTGTCTGTCGCATTTAAATAGCTTTGTGTTCTATGCTATGGGCATGGATTATGATTTGGTCTGAAGTGTCGCACGTGTCTCGTGATGAGTTTGTCTTGGTTCGTTTTCTTGCCTGATGCCATTTTGTTCCTGTGCGTTTGCTCTGTTGTTGACAGTGATCTGGTTTTGAGACGCCGTCCTGCACTACACTGCGCTGTAGGTAGCTCGCCCCCTCCGGCCCCTCCCCCTTCATCGTGCAGCCTGGCCAATGGGCACAGACGTGGCTTTGGCCACACCCACTCATCCACCTAATGCTCGACTTCTGACCTCACGCACGCGCTCGGCACAAATTTCCAGGGTCTCCGTCATTTGTATTTAAATTTTTTTCTGCCCTCTCGCATACATCATCACTTCATTTTAACACTAGCTCAGCAAAACCAGCTCGTCCACAAAAGTGTCTCTGCGTGTAATCGTGCGACCAGACGCCGCGCCGTGTCTGTCGGAGGGTCTAACCACCTTCTGGTTGCTGTCCAGGAGAGACGGTTGCCTCCGCCGGTGCCGAAGAAGCCGGCCAAGGGCGCCGCCCTGCTGGTGAGGGACCGATCCCTGGAGGGTTCGCAGAGGCAGGAGGCACGCAAGCGCCTGATGGCGGCCAAACGCGCGGCTGCCACGCTGCGTCAGAACTCCGCCGGCGAGTGTGCCGACAGCATCGAGATCTACATCCCCGAGGCGCAGACGCGGCTGTGAAACGCCCCCCCCTGGCCGTCGGAAAACCTCCGCAGGTGCGGACGACTGAAAGTCCTCCACGCACTCCTGAAGCTCGCCTGCACGCACCTACACACACAAGCGCTGAGGGACAATAACCAAGGCAGGGTATTCGTAATCCAATCACTGCTGTCTTTGCCTCTTTAAAAGACAAGAGGTTCTACACTGTGGAATTCTTTGAGTTTGTGATTTCCTCACTCAGATCCAGCCAACTCAAATGTAGCTCCTTTGTTGTCCTCCCAAAGATGGATTTCAAATTTGTAGCAACTGTTCATGTATGTTATTCGGTTGTATAAGAGTACATACATATCAACAAAATGTTCAAACACGCTACCCAACTAAAAAGCCAGCACAGTAATCAAAGGCTTTATCACTCATACGTAGCTTCAGTGTGTGTGTGTGTGTGTGTGTGTGTGTGTGTGTGTGTGTGTGTCACCCTGTCTCCTGGGACTGGGTGAAACTGTTTTTCTCTCATTATCAAGGGAGCGTGTGGAAACGGCTCACGTTTCCCTTCAGCTTCTCCACTGTCCCCTCTTCTTTGAACTTCCTGTCCACGTTCCCTTTCTTACTGGAGGCCCCCACATTTCCCAGCACACGTCCGTCTCCGCTGATCTTTGGCTGTTCACCCTCTCCTCCATTCTTGCTCATTTCTGCTCATTTCTTTGTCTCACGTTCTCATTCATTGGCCCCGCCCGCTTTGACCGAGACTACATGGAGGTATTCATGAGATCAACATCAAGCCCGTTCTCAGCCACACATGTTCAGTGACAGGACGGAGCCGTGATGGGTGGCGCTACACGGCCGAGATGCCACAGAAGCTCCTTCGGAGACGATCCGGTCCAAACGAATCTTTAAAAGTGGCACAGAGGCGGATTAGACATCTTCACAGTATTAGAACGTGTGACAACAACATTCAGGAATATTTTTGATGGTAAAATTTCGGCTGCAATGTAGACTGACATTAGTCTACCTAACACATAGGGTCATACTTAAGTACAATTCTGATCCCTCTAAAGTATCTCCTATGTTGCCTTTTCTGTGTAAAGTTGCATTATTTAATCATCTATATAAATATCTTTATTCTTACAATATTCAACTTTGCTATCTAACATTTCCTGTCACTATATGTGTACAAAGCATTTTGTATAATAGATCAAATCTATAAGATCAATATTTTCTATTGAGGAAGGATGTGATTATTTAAATTAATCTCGTACATGCGGTAATGGAAGCAGAATTCAAGAAATTCAACTAAGAACCACCAAATTGAATTCAGTCAAATGAACGTTGAAGGTGTTAGTGGTACTCACGAGGACTGACTCTGCATCTACGAGCTTAGGTGCCTTTTGAATTCATGACATACTATACACTGTCACAATGTACTATTTTACTATTATTGTCTTAATATTACGATCGTAAAAAAGAGTCAAGATTAACTTTTTTATTGTAGCATCTATGGCCAAGAGAAGGGTGTGTGTGTGTGTGTGTGTGTGTGTGTGTGTGTGTGTGTGTGTGTGTGTGTGTGTGTGTGTGTGTGTGTGTGTGTGTGTGTGTGTGTGTGTGTGTGTGTGTGTGCACAGCGTGCACACGTGCCATCGACACGTTTATGACGCATGTTTCAACGAGCTTCCTAATTTGTTTCCTAATCCAAAGCGTTTCTCTTTTGAACTGAAATGTAGCACAGCTGACAAACTGTAACATACACAACCCTCCCATGCTCTTCAGAATATAATGGAATTAAAAGTGCATGTGGACACACATATGTAGAGAATATCGTAAATTTGATTATTTTTGTATTTATAAAAATACTAATCAAACTGTTGAATTCATGTTTGATAGTGCTGCTCTGTTGTGATGATCTACAAATGTTTAGATGCACTCGAGTACCTAAATACTCCAATATATATTATTATGAATTTCATATCTATTGCCCATTAAAATGTTCATTTTCACTTAAAATATGACAAATACAGAGTTGTCCCTTTCTTGAAGTAATATTTGAAATGCTTCACTGTGTAGAGTCCTTTGAAGATGAATACATTTATATAATCCTCCTGGCAGACAACAAGCACCTGGTTTGTTTGGGTTTTTTGTGCGTAGAGTTCAGCCATTCTGGTGTTTCAGTATCTTTATGTTCCAAAAAAGACTGTTTGGTTCGTGTCATTATGCACTATCAAAGCCCTTTCTACTGTGGTTGTTAGTGGTTGTTTTAAATATTATCAACGTTTAAATTCTCAGCCTTAATTTACGGAATTATGATAGTCATGCACAACGTAGCCTCAGGGGAGACTATATACAGTGTATGTATGGGGACGCGTGTTTCTGCAAACTGCTCTCATCTCGTCATACTGTAGTAGGGAACTGCGTGAGGAATACATCTGCTCTCTCACACTGCTATGAACATTTTTACATAGTCACTTAGGACTATTTAAGACCCTTTTCTAGCAGCCCCACTGGAATATTAACATGAAGTGCAGCTCTGAAGGGCATCATCTCATGTCTTAGAAAACTTCAACAATATTTAAACTACTAGAATGTTAAAGGACAATCAGTAGGTGACACTTAAATGCTCAATACTCCTGTGAAAGTAAAATATAAATAAAGGTAGAATTCAATTAACCTGGAATAATATATTGATTACTATATTTCACTTGATTTACTAGGAATTGTATTTATTTAATTTCTGTTATTTTCTTTCATTAGTAGGAAGGTGGGAGTTGATGTTATAGAGGTTCTTGCTTAGTCGATAATAACTTGACAGTATAATTGTGAGCAACACTGTTTTCGGATCTTGACTTTAAACTGTTGTCAGTTTGATATTTGTGTTTGATAAAACGTATAAAATGTCATTTTTTTTAACAATATGAAAAATATAAACAAAGATTTTATTGCAGATAGTTGCCAAAAAATATATAAGACTGAGCACCAGCCACAAAGCATTCTGAGAAGTAAAGATGGGTTGAATATATAATTTGTGCTGAAGCATTCAAATTATTTAAACAACTGTTTGTAAATACATGAATGTTCTTGAGTGTAAATGTAAAACAACTTGCATATAATATCATGTTAACCACACACATTTTGTATTTAATGTTACTACATAGTTACTGTATGGCACGTGTCTGGACGTTTGCTCATTAAAATACTGAACTGCCACTCAGCTGTACTGAACATTTTTACATTTTGTTTGTGTTTTTTGTGTGTGTGTGTGTGTGTGAATCAAAATGGCTGCTTTTAATATACAACAATGGTTTAATCATGAACGTAATTTTGATTTCATAGGTGGGGGGGACACAAATGGGCAAACGAAAATTGTTATCGGGATGGTCGTTTTCTGCATGGTCCTAGCGCTAGATTCGTTGCTATTTAAATATTTGTTTTTTAACCGTTAAAAAGGGGGGGGGGGACATGGATTCATCGCTATTTAAATATTTGGTTTTAACCGTAAAAACTGAGGGGGACCAAAACTGGCTTTTGAAAAAGTGGGGGGGACATGTCCCCCCTGTCTCCCCCCCAAATTACGTCCATGGGTTTAATGCTAACATTTTAATTATGCCAAACCTTTTCAGATCAACATGTGCAGTTAGAAAAATGTATACTCAAACTGCTGATAGAAGGTTCCTATTCAGTACAGTATCTACATTAACTAGACAGTCACTGGAGTAGTTCTACTCTGTTGTGAATTGAGTGTAGTAAATAAAGCACTACATAAAATGTAAAGTATGCATAAAATCTTAGCAAATTCCATACCTAATAGGCCACATAAATATTCTAAACTGCATACCTAACAATTTTTTAACCAGGACCACAGAGCATCTTTTATATCATACCCTGCAGCTGAAGTTAATGTTGCTCAATGTTCTAAAAAGTTCTAATGTTCTAAAAATGTTTTAATGATCTTAAAATGAACTATGTGCAGATTACATATCCAAAACAGATGCTACCTGGTGTAATCAGTCATCTGTTAATATTGTTTCTTCTGTAAGCATTGGCAATATACCGAAAACTGTAAAATTTGTAATTAGTCCTTTGATTAGAAATTTGTAATTTCTGTGAATTGCCCAATTTAGGTTTCATTAAAGTAAGACAGCACTGTATAAGGTAGAACAAAATCTAAAAGAAGTTTGTGTCTGAATGAACAGGGTTACATTACTTACTTATAAAATCTCATTATTAGCATTTGACATCATAGGTCCATGAAAAAAAATCTGAGTTAGAGTTCAATTCCAATTTCTTTGGAATTAGAGGCATGGAATTGTCCTAGATCAAATCTTATCTGATTTTCCACTACATTTGTAAATGTAAATGTGAAATTCTCAACTCTCAACTGCAAAAGGAACATTTGGTGTGCCACAAGGTTACATTCTAGGACTTCTTTAATACTGATAACACTAGGAAGTTACCCAGAAACTTTTGACGTTCCATTGCTATTATGCTGCATGATATACACGAATAATCTCCTTGCCTGTTATCATTTGTCCCACTGTGATTTAGGTGCACACTATTGGTACCTAAAATAAAACATACAGAACCAGGGTCAGAACCTTTTCTGACAGAGATCCCTCCCGTCCCCGCTTCAAAAAGAAACTTGTCAGGACAATCCCAAAGTTTGGATCAGAATACTACAGTCCGGTTAATAACTTCCCTCTTTAGATATGGGACAAACAGTCCCCACCTCTCTGACCCAGTCCTACAGGTTTGTTGACGGTGGTTTGGAGAGGAGCAGACCTCAAGAGTGACATAGGCCCCCGCTGTCTTGCTTGCACCATGGTCCCCATATAATTGAGTACATTTAAAACATACGGTACGTAAAACATTTTTTATGTCCCTCTTTCATGAAGAGGATTCCGGATGATTATCTACATTAACCTTGTAGCTCCAGTACAAAAACATTAGATATCAAACATGTCTATTTTTGGGTAAGAGAGACACTGATATTTCCCTCAACGTTCCCGTTAACCTTCCAACGTGAGTCAGTGGTTCTGCCGGAGTCAAACAGGATTCCAATTGTATCTTGATCAATAATGTATTCTGCTCACATTCAACCCCTTTACACCCACCCCACCACAACTCAGATAAAATGGCCCAATTGATCGAAGAAAGTTTCACGTTTTTGTACCCAAGCCAATGGATTTGGCGATTATCCAGTGTGTGTATATATATATATATATATATATATATATATATATATATATATATATATAGTACATACATATATATATATGCACACATACACACATATACATACAACAGGCTACAAAAGACCTCATTCAAGAAATCTGTTTCAGCCTGGGCTTTGTGAAAAGTCCAATGGAAGGAACAGCTGCTTAACAGTGCGAATTAAACATCCAGGGCAAACGTGTCTCTGCTAATCTGTCAGCATTGTGTGTAGGCAGAGACACACAGACGCCATTGGCAAGCCGTCATTGACGTCTGGTGCTGGCTCCTGCTAATTAAATGCAGGATTATGCTAATTGGTGCTCTTGTGAGGAGCACACAGGATGAGGGAGGAATGCACAGTTTAGTGATAGCCTGCAGAAACATGCCGTAATGAAAAGAGATCGTGGTTCATTTGTGTGAGGTGTTAAAGCAGGCCGGTAGTATTTTTAAATCGTGGGCTTCCCCACACCTGGTCCAGGTAGCCTCTTTTCCCACCAAAGGGCTCTTCCCAAAGTCCACCTGCCCTGACTTCTTCACACAGTTCTTCAAATGCCGCTGGAGCTACAGTACGTCATCTATGGTCATATCCAGCTCATTTTCTATTTATGGACTTCAGAAAAAACAGTTTGTCTTCTCCAAGTTACATTGAGTGCTGGAATGAAGTCATCGATGCACTTTTAACCCTGGGCTTTAGTAATTGGGGCTTTTACTTTCCAGAAATAAGGCCTGGGATTATTTTGTAGAAAACAAAACTTTATTTAAACACTATGTGACCCCAATTTGCCACAAACATTGCACAGTATGAAAGAGGACTCACATCCTTGGGCATCACATCACATTGGCTACGATGCATGCATCTAAACTCCCAAAGCCTTTAGCAATTCATCCTTTCTTCTGTTTTTGGTGATGTAAAAAACATTTTCCTTTTTCCATGTGAAGTGGTCTCAACATGACAAAAAATATATATATTTATACCAAAATGGCACAGTCCACACATACCAATCATGTAGTGTTGTTTCCTCAAGCCCATTTGTACTTGTTTGAGGTGTGTGTGTCTGGTTGTGTGGAGGGGGGGTGGTGGGGGCTCGGGTGAGGGGGGGGGGTGTTAGGGACAGTGTGAAATAGGCAGATGGGTGTTTGTGGGTGTGGGTGGGTGTGGTGGTGGTTGGGGTTGGGGGGCACATTCACTGGCCGTTTCTACACTGAGGAAATCTCAGACTATAGTTCTGCTACATCTGAATATTCCTCAAAAGAAATGAAACAAAAAGCATCATACTAAACATAGCATCCAAAAATAACACGTTTCCTTTACATCATCAAACAATACCAAAAAAGAACCAAAAAAATAAACTGAATTACTACGAGACACAGTATGACCTGGAACAGTAGTGATTAAGGTTCATCTGAGATATAGAGGAAAAAAAGAAGAATATTTAAGATACTTGAGATGACCTGCCATTTTGTGCAAAAGAATGGGACAGAATAAACAACTTCAGAGTTGTTCCCTAAAAACAAGGCAGAAACAAACGATCCCAGAGCCGAGCTTCTGCAAAGCGAGAGTGGAAAAAACTGGAACTAAGGAAGAAAAGGAGCAATCCACTCTTCCCAAAAATTAAGAAAGACTTAAGACAGACAACTTTTGTCTATACATTTTTGGTCCCCTGTGTGCAAAAAAAAAGGATGATAGACATATATTTATATACAAGTAAATGAAATACAAAAAGGAAATGACTGGCAAGGCACATTGAAATGGTTTTAGACAAACGGATCTGTATCAGTTTGATTTACATTTACCAAAAATAGAAATGATCAGGCCTTTATGATTTTTTTTTTCTAAGTTTTGTTTTTAACTTTCTTTCACTCAGTCATGTCTCTGAACTCCCCGCAGAGTTCATTCTAAAAGGGTCGGGGTCGTGGAGGGAGAGTGGAGGGAGGAGATCGTTGAACAAACGTTTATGAGACTCGGCTATCCGCACCGTGCTCCGGGCCTCCAGGGGGCGATCAAGGCTTCAGGCAAGCAGCCGCTTGGTCTGCAGCTCCATCTCGGCAGCCCTCTTCAACGCCACATCCACCAGCAGCTGGAAGCCACTGAAGTCCTGCGTGAGATCGGGCGGAGTGGGCGGCGGCGTGTTGAACAGGCCGCTCTGTGGGCTGGCTCCGCCCTCTGCGCTCAGCCCCGCCCCCACCTGGCAGCCGAATGCAGCTGCCTCGCCCCCCGCCGCCACCAGCTCGGTGGCCCCTTCCACTTTAGAGCCCCCTGGCTGGCCGGCGGCCGTGACCGTGGTGTGGCAGATGACGGAGGGGCGGGGTAGGGCGGGCGAGGGCGGGTTTTTGTGCGACAGAGCCTTTTTGGGATAGCCGCCGGAGACGGGCACGGCGCCGTGGGGCGAGCCGGGCTCGTAGGTGTCTCCGCTGGCAGGCTGGCCGTGTTTTGGAGACTGCGAGCTGTCGCTGGACGCCTCGCCTCCCTTGCTGGCCCGGCGGGAGATGGTGAACTGGTTGGGGTCTTTGCCGTCCTTTCGTAGCATCTCTGGGAGGAGCCGTCGGCGAGCGTTTATGAACCAGTTACACACCTGAGCAGGGAAAAAGGACACACTGGGATTACGGCGCGTTCTTAGAGCTGCATCCCCGCTAGTCGTGGGCGTCCCCTAAAACCTCAGGTTCCTCATGGCTAAATACAGTTCCAACTATTTTTTTACACAACTCAGAACTTCCCTGTTTGAGTTTCATTTCAGAAAGGAAGGGTCACTCCTACTACACGTGATTTTCTTCACTGGAGAAACAGCTCAGCAGACAAACTTCACCCTGCATACTGTTCCTACATGCCTACAGACTGCCTAAGGTCAGGGAAGACTTTTCTTCCAAGATCATAATGGCGGTGGGATGGTAATGGTTGGGCATTGTGCATGCATCTGTTTCCTCCACTGAGCCTATGGGGTCGGCTCTTAGTAATGCTAATGGAGCAACTCTCTTCACGGTGTGAGACCAGGCGTCTCAAGCACAGAGACCCACTCGAATGCAAATGTGACACTTAGAGTGACCGCAATTTGGACTTATGCGCGCATCTCTGGTGAAAGGCCTGTTCCTGTCCTGTCCTAGCAAAGTGTGGCTGTATTGTAGGCAACACAGTGCTCAGGTGTGAGCTGATTATGGTAATGAGAAGACTGCTTGAGCTTGAGTGACAGTCGCTGTGAACCACAAGCAGCTGGTCTGACCTGTCCATGAAATTACTTGTGGAATATTTCATATGGAAGCAGGTAGAATCGATGTCCTGAGCTGGTGTCATTCTCGTTGACACACAGCAAATGTATTTTGGTTCTGTTGTGTTAAACATACCAAGGCACATGTTCATCTTAAAATATCTAGAATTTCTGACTTCTTTGTGGACATTCTCTCACTATA
Source organism: Brachyhypopomus gauderio (assembly GCF_052324685.1). Taxonomy (NCBI): domain Eukaryota; kingdom Metazoa; phylum Chordata; class Actinopteri; order Gymnotiformes; family Hypopomidae; genus Brachyhypopomus; species Brachyhypopomus gauderio. The sequence continues at coordinate 2,469,985 of NC_135223.1, read as the reverse complement.
TAAACAGACACTGAAGTACAAATATTTCCTTCGGTCAGTATGGTGTGAAGACAAACATTCACACCAGCAACTCTGGCCTTCGTTGCCTTCAATGGAGAAATGATTCTGGCCCCCACTATGGTAACGAGCTTATAGTGTGTGTGTGTGTGTGGATAGCCTCACACACACCGATGGTCTTCTCCATGTTAATGTGTGTATTGTTTCTCACTATAGTTTGGCAGACAGCTGGCTGAGTGTGGGGGAATTCCTGACTGTTAGATATTCTCTCTCTCTCTCTCTCTCTCCCTCCCCCCTCCATCTCTCTGAAATGACTCACAACAGTTCTTCACTCGATTTGTCCACAGGAATTCTCTCCATTGACTGAAGGCAAAGGAAGTGTGCACTTCATGTAGGGACAGGGGGTGTCACCGCTATGGCCAGCACCTCGTCTTAAAACAAGGCCACAGCTTCAAAATAGCTTTAAATATCTCACACGCTCTTACTTCCTGCTAATTATGATAGCAAAAGCCTTTCAGTTTCCCTTCACACGTCACCTGAACAAAACCATGCCTCTGAAGTCAGCTAGCTCACTGCCCCCCTGAGAGACATGGGAACGGATTACTGATCAACGAAGACGAAACCTCCGAAATTCCCCCGCCCATTCATTTACTGGTCTCTTCGTAATTTTCTAATTTAAAACATATTCCTAAATTACGCGTGGCTAATGTCAGAAGGGGGGGGAAAAACCTGTCGAGTTCGAAGAAAAAAAATGATTCAGGTTTTTTTTTTTTACTCGCGTAAGAATGTGACAGCTACTTAGCAGCTCACACCTGAACCTGTGTTTGGCACGGCTGCGTACCTGGAGTGTGGACAGGTGAGTCTGTTTGGAGAGCAGCGCTTTCTCCTGCTCTGACGGGTAGGCGTTGTAACGGTGCTCGTAGAGCCAGTCCCTGAGGATCTGGACAGACTCCTTGGGCAGATTGCCCCGTCTCTTCCTCTTGGCCGAGGCCCCTCGGCTGGACGACAGGTCCAGGGGCACGTCCATGTTGTCCTCGTCCTCTGTCTCGCTGCCAGAGACAGCCAGCACACCTACATGCCAGACACAGACAAAGGCCAGCACTTCAGAACATGCAGGTTTTGAGCTCAGAGGTGCTTGGTGTGTGTGTGTGTGTGTGTGTATTCATGCGTTATGGTGCCGTCAATGTTGACGTGTAGGGGTGTGTGTGACAATGCTGCGAAATGATCACAACTGAGTCGTTTCTGGAGGAATGCATATGGAAGAATCAGCAAGTGTTTTAATGTGCAAGTGAGTAAGTCTGTAAATCTGCTGTGTGTGTGTGTGTGTGTGAGGGGACAAATGACCACCCATTGTCAACCCCCTGGTTCCACTTCTCCCCTCCCCCACCCCCTAACAGAGGCTCTCTCCCTCCACAACTCCAAATTCCAAAACAGCACACACAAGGTTCTAGATATCTGCATGTTTATGCACGCACGCTTGTGTGTGTGTGTGTCCCAGCAGCTGATGTGTCAGATCCTTGCTGTCACATCCGGCCATGTGATGATGGGAAAGGGGTTATAAAGAGCGTTTCTACACTGTGTCAGGGCTCAAACATGTCTTAACAAAAACTTGTTCACTGCACTTAACAGTCGGTGGAGGAAAATCATTAAAGCAGGCTGTATTACGTAGGCCACCAACACACTGTCCTTTTATAAAATATACTGAACTGAAAGCATATCAAACGTTTTCTTATACACATGGTGATTTCAAACGTTTATGCTGGCACGTTGGTCTCAAAACACAGTAGCTGTAAACCGAATCAACTTGTTCTTCGTCACCCTTTTATAATTCAACAGCATTCTAAATCATTTTGGGTCTCAGGCATGCACTAGTAGTTTAGACGAAAATCCAGCTTGAAGAGGACTAATTACGTCGGTCTGTATGGGAGAAGAAGAGGGGGGGGGACCTGTTGCAAATCTCCCGTCTCAAGCCTGAACAAAAGAATGTGGGCTTCAGATACTTTAAACAATGTTTTTTTCGACCTTCTTTGAGGCGAAAACTCGTAATAACTCTCCCAAGTTCGGCACAAAGGGTTTTTCGTTGAACTTAGTACACTCGCAAGTCGTACTTCTTTCGAAATACGACGTTAGAAAGCGAGAACAGAAAGAGCCCCATTGTGTGTGCTCGGTAACACGAGGTCGGAGAATGCGAAAGCGTCGCCTCAGGGAAGCGGCGCGAGCTAACTTCACAAAGGAGGTCAGGAATGAACGAAGCGTCGTCGCACCGTTTCAGACACAATCATAAAGTGCGCTTATTTCTCATTAAACGAGATGAAACGAAGAAACGAGCTCTGGTCTTCGAAGCACAAACTTTTTGAACGTTCCTCGTATCCCATAGGAAAAGAAAACTTAGAAAGAAACAATGTGCCCGAGTGGCCCAGCTCCCTTTTCCACGCACCGAGAGCGCGTGGCCAACTTCAAAACTCGACACACAAAAACGGATCTTGCACAAAAACTTGATTTCCAAGTTATAATTAAAGAGCCAACAAAAGAAACGAAAGACAAAACACAATTTGCTTGTGCTCTTTAAGAATCAAGTTGCACACGTAAAAATGTATATTTTTATAAAATCAGTATAACGGCTCATATTTTGTGTTTTTAAAACAATATTCGGTAAAAACCCGATAGCATGAACAAATGAGCTAAAGTGATGATTCTGACAGCCCGCCAGCACATGGTGAGAAAAAGGCTGTTTTGTCTGGAACGGAAACAATAGCGAGCATGCCACGAGCAAAGCGCTTTCTGCCTAATGTTGCCATCATAGACAACTTTAATTAAGACGTTACATTCAGGATCGACACAGATACAAACCACGCGGTTTTTTGCGAGGTATGGCTCCCAGTAATATAAGGAATAAGAGTGCATACCTCTTTTAGTCTTCATATCCGTAAAAAAACAAAAAAAATCCCCCTTTCACGCTGGCGACGAGATGAGCAGCGTTGTCGAATTTATTCCAAAGTGTCGGTTCCTTTACGCTAAATCATCAAACCGAATAGTCCGAAACGCGAAGAAACGTCGTGGCGCGGGGCCGATTCTTCGTCGAATAATCGTTTTAAGTCGACGCTTTCACGGGTTTGAGACGCAACACATTGTCGGCTACCTGGGACGGGGCTGGTTCTGGGTGGCTCGGTCTCGTTGAGTGTGTGTTTGATCAGCGAGCTGACAGCTATCTTTGACAGCTGCGTGACTCAACGCTGGAAGGTCCACCCCCTCGGAGGGGAAGAGCGAACCGAACCTGACCTCAGCACGGAAACGGCGGCGAGACCAACCCGAGCGATCGCTCCTCCACTTTTAAAACCCTTTTTTAACACGAGTTAAAACAATTCCGACGAATCTGTCTTGTTTGTTTCGTGTTTGAATGATGCGTTGGGGTGGTTTCCGCCGCAGTGTGTTTGTCTTTTAACGGCTGCTGCGCCGTGAAGCGCGTGCATCACCGATATCGGTTATTAACGTCATTATCGGGCGGCAAATCTGCAGGATATTTTTTTTTTTGAGGTTTTTGATTTCATCACTGATGTCATGACACAACACAGACTGGACTGTTCCAGTGTTGCTTTGTGTGCATCAACCGTTGCAATGAAAACCTTTTAAGTTTATATATTAAACAGAACCAGCAGGAGAGTCCGAGAGCATTTATTACACTGCTGAAAGGGTGACGCTGGCCGTCGGTGACAGATGTCCGTACTGGACGGAACCGGAGCGCAGCAGCTCCCCGTGGAACATCTCAGCAGCTTCCTGTTGTCGCAGCGCTGCGTGATACGCGGTCGACCGTTTGGATCAGACGCTGCCAGGCGGAATCCCTCGTTTCCTCAGCCGCGTCTCTGACGCCACGCAGCTTTAAATCACAGACGACGGAGTCTAGCACCGATAATCTCCCGTGCATATGCACTTGTTTACCGGACGCCGCAGTAACCGCACTCGATTCGGCACCGTCGAGGTTAACGAATGTGGATTATGAACTTCGTGACGCATTACGTTATGCACCGCATCACTGAAAACGATATAACGTTAAAAGAAGCATGTCTTGAATTAACCGAACTGTAAAATACATGCTGAAGTGCGCGGTCGTAGTTTAAGGTTTAGGGCGATGTGTTTAGTGTAGTGAGCCAGGAAAATATAGGTCAGACTGTCCATGACAGACGTACGTCATGCATTTGGCCTTAATTCGCAATCTGGAGCAGTTGATAACACGGTAGTTGACTTTTACAGGACAAACGGGGTTTAGCAGGCTATGATTATAAACCAAACAGGAATGCTTGAATATAGCATTTAATACTTTAGTTTAAGGTTTTAGTAAAATTAAGAAAAAGACAACAACGTTTCGCGTTAAGAAGCGTGTTGGGGGGGGGGGGGGGGTGCATGACTGAAAGTAGAACGCGTTGTTATGTTTCCTAAAAATATGATTGCTCTCGTGCGGGAGTTAAATCTGTTCAGCCATAATGAGCTGCAGGATCAGGCACATTTGCGACCTCTGCTGACAGGTTCATATAACTACAGGCTGTTCGCGGAATGTAATGGAGGTTTGAACAAAGATTGGCTGCCACCTTCTGGTGGAAAATTGCCATTATCATGTTACCGGCCACACAAAAATAAAAAGTTTTGTTCGGGGGTAAAGATATGAATTGATTCTTCATTTTAATACAAGCGGGAAAAAACCGAGTGGATAATTTGTTTCAGTACTGTAGAATAGACGTATTTGTCTACAGTACGGGGATAAAATATTGCAGTGGTGTCGCATGCGCTTTATTTGGGTTGACAGAAACATACGTCAGGCTACATAAAATCTGGAATGCATTGCGCAGTTTGGCAGCTACTGGGTGCTATTTAAAATCAGACTCGCGGGAGTTTTTCCTCTACCCGCCATAAATCCAGTGATGTCACTTCCCCTACAGACCAGTTACGTCCTATAAAATACATCCAGACAAATTAACAACGTAAATCAACTAAACTGGATTTAGACAAATGGCACGGTATTCAGTATCAGAACTTCAGTTTTCAGCAGTTTGATACCAATAACTCACAATTTAGATATTGCCATACTCATTTAATTGAAAGCTATTATTATTATTATTACTTTTCCATCTACTGTATTGTTGCAAAGCGACATTGAGGAGTTAAATAAATTAAACGTATTATTATTATGCTTTTAGTTGTAGTAGTATTTTGTTTACAGTTTTTTTCACTTTCAAAGAGAACACTCGGACAAAGTAGAATATAGTTTGACAATGTATTCGCAGTTGGTATGTTGGTACACTATACAGGAAAACAAGTAGGCTATATTTATCTCGTGACACAAGACATGCGTTCCGCACAGCGTGGCTCGTCCATTTGGGCTTTGTTGGTAAATATTCATTTTTACCACCTTTTAAAGCGTGAGTAATATTCCATATAAGGTCAAACGACGATGCTGCATGATGCGAAGTGATGTAATGCATAACTAAAAGAAGTACGCGCTCTTGCGAGGGGGAAAAACGTCCTGGCGCCCAACGTCCACCACCATGCCCAGATATTCTTTAAAATTCGTCTGTTTTCATGTAGCGGCTCAGCAAAAGCTAGTCTTTTTTTCCGAGGCGGGACTTCCTCTTTGGTGCAAGGCAGTATAGTTCGCTTGTGTCTGCTTGTTTCTGCACTACAGTCGGTGCTTTCATGAGAACCGGGGGCCTGTTGGCAGGATCTGCGCATTCCGACGCTGCACCGCCGCCCTGACGCGCTCTGCAGTGTCAACACGGGAGAAGTTCCGACGGGCTCAGTGACACATCACATCCTTCACATTCCTCACGGCACCGTCATCGGGCCAGAGCGGCCCGCTTTTTGACCAGGCGGTGAGTAGGGGGTCCGGGGAGCGGGGGTCCGGTTTCTTTTGACCCCTTCTAAAATTAGGGGGCGGTGGGCCTGACGCAAGAACACAGAAATGGATCTTCTGTGACAGCGGACGGAGACTCATGGAAACGCGCCTCACAACTCTGGTGATATTGATGACACGGTGTATTTTTATCCGGTGTTGTCATCTGTCGGTAACACGGAGGCCACCAGCACACCGTATAAAGGGAGGACTGGGAAAATGCAGCTGTATAGCAGCGCGTTAACACATTACCCCGGTTCCGCTCGGAAAGTTTCGATCACCGTCACTGCTAGTGGGAACAAATCGACCGGAGAGGGTCCAAACTTTCCCGACACCAGTGCTACGTCGCACGCAGGAGATTTGGTGGAGACAGACCAGACAGACGAGAACATGCCTGCCTTCTCGTGCTACGAGGCTGCCCCGATCCGGCCGGTCTTCTACACGTCCAAAGCCGAGATCATCATCACACGGCCGGACGGGGTGGAGAAATCCGTCCCGATTCATATTATGAAGGATCAGCACTCCAAACGGAGTTCTGTAGAACCACGAAGGAGTTCGTGTACGGAGAGGAATACGGACGAACCGGATGCTGAGTTGATTAAAGATCTTTTTGGACGTATAACGTGTAGATCGGAGGTTTCTGAGAATAACGCTAAGATAAATGAAAGCAGCTTTGATAGACTGCATGAACAGGAAGAGGTGTGTGTTCCTAACGACGTTACAGCTCCACAAAGTTGTTCACACAGAGCTGTGTCGAGATGCAGTGAAGAACAGTCTTCTGAAGTTGTCCTGCCAGTCAAAGACCAAATAAACTCCAAACCTCAGCAGGAAGATGATGATGATGAATGCGAAGGCATCGAGGAGCCCACATTCGAGCTGCGCATTCTCCAGGAACCCGCTTCATCCGCCAGCAGGAGCGACCTCACCCAGAAGGTTTCGCAGTACCTCGCGGAGGTCGAGCGACAAAACAAATACCTCCAGGAGAGGAAGAAATACCGCTTCCACATCATCCCCGACGGGAACTGCCTGTACCGCGCCATCTCAAAAGCCGCGTACGGCGAGCAGTCCGTACACAAAGATCTCCGCGAGCAGACCGTGCACCACATCGCCGACCACCTCGACCAGTTCAGCCCCATCATCGAGGGCGACGTCGGCGAGTTCCTGATCGGCGCGGCGCAGGACGGAGCCTGGGCCGGCTACCCGGAGCTGCTCGCCATGAGCCAGATGCTCAACGTCAACATCCACCTGACCACCGGGGGCAGCCTGGAGAGCCCCACCGTGTCCACCATGGTCCACTTCCTGGGCGAGGAGGACCCGACCAAGCCTGCCGTCTGGCTCAGCTGGCTGAGTAACGGACATTACGACGTGCTACTGGACCAGCACCTGCCCAACCCGGAGTACGACAGCTGGTGCCGTCGCACGCAGGTGCAGAGGAAACGCGACGAGGAACTGGCCAAATCTATGGCAGCTTCCCTCTCCAGAATGTACATAGAGCAGAATGGCCTTCATTAAACCCGGACGCCCAGAGACACTGATCCAGGAACAGCCTCTACCATAGAACACTGTACTGATATACTGTATTTTTGTTTTTCTAAACTGATTGCACTTCCGATTCCATGTGTTTAAATGCCTTAATTTATTCTAGCCTTGTGTCATTTTCTATCAGTGTATTTAAGTGCAGTGCACAAGAATTTGCATGATATATGGACGCAAAGTTGGTTCGGTCATGTGAATGTTCCCAGGTTGCCTTTGCATTTGCCTGCCGAGTTTTACCTGCCTCTTTTCTTACCCGTGTTTCTGTAAGAACCAGGGCAGACCGTGTCTCTTCCTTACCGGAGTGTGTAACACTTACCGGGATTACCGTCTGTCTTCGTTAGGAAAGGAGCTTCCTGAAGGGACTTTTCTTGCAGTCTGTGACTTCTACAACTGTGCGAGCTTGATAAATTTGGCTTTGAAAATAAATTCTATAATTTGTAATGATCTCTGTTGTTTTTTCTTATTAAGTATTTTGTTGCTCAGTGTGGCAGCAGTAGATTTGTTCATAGTTGAAGGTTGATTTTCACAGTAAAACATTAAGAACTTGTATTCATGACATAAGTGTGATGGAGACGCCTGTGGGATCATTGCTCGTGATGTAAGGTGATGTCAGCTCTGACATTCTGTTCAGTGTTCACACTCACACCGTTATACAAGTTCAGCGTGGAGATGACCTGGTCCTGTGAAATTCTGTTTCTGAGAAACAACAATGATTTACAGTTATAAATCCTTCCTCTTCCATGATTGTCTGGATGTATTACTAACAGAATTAATATTGTAATTAATATTAATAATTAATAATTAATTAATAATTAATAGTGACTGCAGACATCCCAAAAGCTCTTATTCAGTTAATCCAGATGTTTTGTCACACTTAAACTTGCCTTATTCTGACAGATTTGAAGATCACTGTGGTCACTGTCAAATACCTTTGATCTTTGAATGTAGATTTGTAATCAGAATGAATGAAGTAATGAATGAAGTAATGATTTGTAATCAGAATGAATGAAGTATCTTTCCAACAATTTCAGTTACTCATAATGTTTATTCTTTAAAAAATCCCCTATGGGCAAGCAAGCCAGTTTGTATATAGAGAGATGACCTCAGTGGTCTGATGTCAGAGGCCAAATATCACGCTGTCTCTGTGGACTCTAATCCATCACCTTCAACAGTGTAGCACATTCCTACAGAGCACATTGCAGCTGATCTCAGACCAGTCAGCGGCGCAGACCTGGGGCCTTAAGACCTCTCTGAACTATTCATCAGTGCTGGCTTATAAAGATCAGTCTCTGCTTTCACATACCCATAATTCTTAAAGATGGTATAGACAGCTTTTATGGAACTTGGCAAATCTTTTGTGTAATTTTGTATATAAAAATGACTTATCTACATAAAGAATGACTACATAAAAATGACAATATATTATAAACATAGCAAACTCAAAAATCATAACATACATAGTATTTTTATAGTGTATTTGATCAAATATATTTGATCATTAAGCTGCTGTGATATCAACAGTTAAATTCTTCTACAGGTTTCACTTTCTTGTAAGGGTAGTTTGTAATATAAAAACATTTCCTGCTTTTGTGAGAGTTAAAGGGAGTCACACTTGTGATCCGAGAGAGGAAAGAACAGAACAGACCTGAAATCATTTACAAACTATAATGCTAATGTTCGATTAGGCAGTTTTTTGGCTGCAAGCTCACACCATCAACCAAATGGGAGTGTTTATTTTGGTCAGTAATAAATGTGAGGAAGGACCAAGCATTATAAACGCCGGTCCATTTGTTCAAGTGTATGTTGCTTTGATTGGCATCATTTAGCTGGCTTAACTGGGTCCACCCTTTACAAATTGAATTCTGACCTTTTCAATCAGAATTAAACCAGTCAACCAGAGACCACTGCAGGGCTTTAAATAAAAACGTTATTTTTGTTCAGGTTTTCAGGTCTAACACATGGGCTATACTTTGTGGTCATATTATGGTTTACTTTAGGATTCCTCCACTGCCAACCGTTCACCTGTTTTGTCCTGTAGTTGGTGCACACTAAACATAATGCTTCTAATTAAAGGACGAATGAGATTTACTTTTGCTGCGTTACAGGCCATTGATCTCATCTGCGGATCGTTGATAAGGATTATTAGCCAATCATTTGGCTTCTTTCCACAGTAGGAAAACAGGAAGTGCTCTACCCACCGCTTACTGATCTGACTAATGGGGGGGGGGGGGGTATTTAATGAAATGTGGTTTCTCAGTTATCCAGATAACTCAGGGGGAATCGAGTTCTGAATGTTCAGTAGATCTTAAGGTAAAGGGCATTCTTTGGGAATATTTTGGAGAAGTTTTGCTTCACAAGATATCCTGAATCCCCTTTGCTTTTTAAAACGTTGTGTCAGCAAGAAAGATGCTTCTTTGCAAGTTTTGCTTTGAGATGAGTTTCTATTGAAACTTGTAGGGAAAGTTTACCTGGGGGTGAATCCGACGTCCCTACACTGCACATCCCAGATAGGAAAATGTGGTGTCAAAAATGTCCATAAATGAATACGTTTGTAAATAAATCACTCTCACCTGTTTATCATGACATTACTGACTCTGAGTGTTGACCACAAGCGCTGCCTCCGAGATCATAATGAATGTGATCTGGGTGTTTAGACCCACATCATACATACTTCCACATCACAGACCCCGTGAGACGTGTTTTTGTTATGTTACATAAAAACTAGGTTATTCATATTCATGTGCCAGTTTTACTTTTAACTTCAATGTGTTTTGAATGTTGTTGAGCGGCAGAAACGAAAGCGATGGCCCGTGTCAATTGCTCTTTATGTGGACTTAACGGTTTCAGGAACTGCAACCATAATGTCTCTTGACCTCTATAAATGAGGAAAGATACTTTATTCTCTTGAAACCAAAACTATATTGGTTTATGCATTTGAATCCTCACAACTTATGCTAACTACTATAGTTATGGTACATTTGTTAAAACCAACAGTAGTTCTCAACAAATAAATGATAATGATATATCGCAATACATGTATCAGGTTTCTTCCCATATGGTACTTTAATACGTCAATTTCTGAATCCTGAGAAGAAGAGGAAATAAATGGAGACGAGGAAATTAGCGTTATATGACGGACACCCAGTGAGCATTGTATTCACTGCGAACAAGCGTCCTGTACATTTAACCCTTATATGGTCCAAGGGTCTGTGGGACCCATTTTTAAAAAATCAGCTTAAAAAAATTCTACAATTTTTTTTCTTCAAACTGAGATTCATTGGTCCTTGGCTCATTTTCTGTGAGCAACATAAATCAGAAAATATTTTCAATGACCACCCCCCCGTACCCCCCCCTTCACATTTGTATTACATACAGGGTCCAGGGTCCACTGGGCCCTGGGCTAGTCAAAGTGGGCAATCAACATTGGGTTGGGTAGTTGATAGTCGTCTGTATGACTTTAAAGGATATACAAACAAAGGACAGAGGAGTTTGGCATGCAAAGGTGAGCAACCATCAACACTTTTGATGGTTGTCACATCAGGGGTTGATTGCATATTGTCAGACAGCAGACGAAGAATCTCTATAGAGACAAAGGGGTGAGATCTGAAAGAAGCATCTTTTCTCTCAGCCCTCATTATCCCTCCCTCCTCTCTGGACCTGTGTGGGTGTGTGTGTGTGTGTGTGTGTGTGTGTGTGTGTGTGTATGTGTGTGTGAGTGTGTGTTTCATCCAATCATGGGGACATGATGCTATAAATGCTAAAAATGCTAAAAATGCTATAAAAGATGGCAAAGCGATTCTCAGTTCAGACTGCCTTACAGCTGCTATTGGAAGAGACAGAGGATTTTGATGGTGATTCAGAAGAAGAAATTTCAGGATCACATTTCTGAAATATCAGAGTCTGATAGTGATAATGAAAAGGAGGATGAGCAGCAGCCAGCTCCGTTAGCACCAGCCCGTCAGCAGCTAGCCATAGGACCAGCCTGTCAGCCAGCATGATTTATGATTAATTTCCTTATTGTGTTACATTTTAATAAAAAAGTAACTAATAAATAAATGAGAGCAAACTAATTTAACATATGTATTGTTTATTTTACTTGCAATTGGGCTAAATCTGCTGATTATTTTAACAAAAAATGCAATGGGTCCACCACACCCAGCTGGACCCCAACAGGCCCGTAGCCAGCATTGTGATGGGGGGGATCTTTTTCCCCCAAAAGTGGAGTGAGGGGGGGGGGGGGGGGGGGGTTATGTCTTATGCTGCGCCTATAGCTCTTATGTCTTATGGGGGGGGGGGGGGGGGGGTTATTTCCTCTATGCTGCGCCTATAGCGATCGATCGCCAGTGGTTGGCGCCAGAGCGAACTAGTAACTCAGTGGGTTTTCCATCCACCGAGTTTTTGCGCATTTTGAAAATGCGCATGAAAAAAGCTGGATGGAAAAAGACCAAATATTGCAAAAAGATGTTTACGCTAGGAGGAGGTGGAAAAGTTAGACTGTCGCATCGCCAAAATTCGGAAAAACTGGATGGAAAAGGGTTTTTCGCATAAACGATGACGTATCATGCCTCAAGTCAAGTGGTTCTGTACATGTTCGCGATGTAAAGATGGCAAATGCATACAAAAACAGTTCTGGAGAGAGCAAAAATTGAATTTATCTTCTCCATGTAAAGAAAAGAAAAAGAAAAAAATGTTTCACAACCTCAACGTGCAAAAATGCGTAACTGCCAGATGGACGTAAAACCACTATTGTTTGGCGTCCTCTCATGTGATCTAAAGTTTATTCGCATAACTGTAATGAATGGAAACAAGGCTTAATTCACATTTTTTTCTACCGAAACTTGGAAATTGCGCATTATTTTTTCGAAAGGTTTGGATGGAAACCCGAATCATAGATGTAGATCGAAGATAAATAAACTAGATTTTTTTCAGCGTGAGAAATCGGATGTATGGCGTGTGAGCGTGTGAAAACGGTCAAATGCGCGTGTCTCACGCTCATTGCGTGAGAGTTGGCAACACTGTTATAAGTTTGTTGTGAGTCTGTTGTTGCTGTCCTTATTTGTTTGTCTGTATATTCACCGGAGATTAACAATTCATTCATTGAATAGCCTACCTATCTTGAGGGGCATGTGTGTACGGAGGGAGGGTGCGGGGGCGGGTGCGGGGGCGGGGGGGGGGATCGAACGAACCCTTCGATCCCCCCTGGCTACGGGCCTGCCCAAGAAGGTAGACCACGCCCGGATCTCATCAGGTCTTGTGTCTTTCCTGGCTTCAGCCACAAGGGGACGAACTCGATCATGTCTAAGCCTGCGCCTGTTCCCTCTGCACTCTTGACTGGCAAGAAAACGGTAATGATTATAATGTACATGAGAGTGTGTGGTTCACTGTAGCTATGGCGGAGATTTCAACATGTGAGTGTTGCTAAGGGATTTTGACCATCGTTATACATTTTTAAGAAAAGCTTTTATGAATTATTTGAAATGATGTCGGTTTCTTCCTCCTAATGCCTCCTAAAATATGATCTGATCTTTAAATAAATGATAATAATAATATATTCAGAACAAATGGTTTAAATAGATAATGTAATTACATGAAAGAATGTTAACTTGAGTCAGGTGTTCAGAAGTTCTCCCGACTTGAATTTCCTCATGAATTTGATTTGCCCTTCCACACACACACACACACACACACACACACACACACACACACACACACACACACACACACACACACACACACACACACACACACTTTAGATTCTGCTTAAGTCAATATGGACGGATAAAGACAGAGTTCAGAGGAGGACCTCAGAAGAAAATCTGTTCTGCTTTTCTGTAAATCCAGTTAAATAGTTTGTAAATGGAAGAAGACCTTTCTGCTTCTTCTGTCTTCCCTATGAGTACGCATGTAGGAAAGATGTGCCCGGAGGCACAGGGCAGTCCAACACTACCTGCAGGGAGACAGCTGTAGACCGTCCGCTCTTCCGTTGAACTGTTCGCAGCGCTGTTCCTGCCCCACCCATGTGTCAAAACTTTTAACGGGATTATCACATACAAAACCCACCTAAAACCTCCATGACGTCACACTCTGCGGTCACATTTAAGTTCATTTTTCATTTTTTCATTTGGGGACCGAAATCAGTTCCTGTCTGCAGCTCTCCCCCTTCTGGGTCTCTCCCTTGTCCTTCCTCGCTGAAGGAGTCATCGTCGTGGTTTGCGATACGGTATCAGCGGAGCTGCACAGCGGTCCGCAACAGCGCTTAACGGAACCGACAAGACAAATACTGAGACCAGCGACGCTGTAGCTCGGTCTGTAAACCGGGCTGACCGGACTCGCGGGATCAAAGACCAGCGGGACGCGTCTGACGGAACGGAGCTGATCCATAAGGAAAAGTTCACGTACAATTGGAAGAGTTAAGGAGTCTGATCCGGCCGGTGGTTATAATGTCCGGACACCGGGTGCAGTTTGCGGACCTAACTACCACGAACGACCGCAAAGGGAACCCCAAGATTCACAGTAAGAATATAAACTTGCTCAATCATTAACTCCCCCCCCCAAAGTTTGCCCGTTTTATGACCTTGCTTACATATGCGCTCAATGTCAGTTATGAATATGGTACTTGTCCTTGTACAAATCTCGCTATATGTAACATAATATAGGCTACATAACACTGACACCGGATTTTTTTGTGCAGGTGTGTTTTAGTGAAGGATGCCACTACGTTTTAGGTGTCCTTCAAGATATGAAACAGCTGTCAGATGTGTTCAAATATTCAAATATTGCACACAAACGTTTCACGGCTCCTGTTTTTCGGTCCCTGCAACGCACTTCAGTCTATTTTTGAGCCAACTTTTATTAGGTTTGGAAAGTAAAATATCTTAACTCGTTCACTGGAAACTACTACCGTACAACCACAGGGTTTGATTCTCATCAGCCCACCCAAATAGCACGTAGGCTTTGACTCCGCGGTGCTCCGGGATGCTGCAAACGTTGCCATGTCGTCGGGATCGTTCACATCTTGGCTGGGGGGGTCTGCGCTGGTTGACAACCAATTTAGGACGCTGGGTCTACATTGGCCGGTCGCTAGTGTCCAATTTAGCTAAAAGTTAACAATAAAACCCTCAGGAAAATACAACCTGTGAGCTGTTTAAATATTGTTAAATCCACTTCATGTGATAAAGATGACTAGACTATTAACATTGCCTATTAGCAAACAATTTAAATGAAGACAGCAATTGTACGGTAAATAGCCTATATAATATTGAATAAGTGCATAACTACATTTACTCAACAGACACCAAACAGAGTTTCTATGGAGGCATTCCTTGGCAATTCTTGGTGCAATATTCTTGCCAAATTATCTACAGACTAAATGACATCAATAGTTATTTACCTTAAAATATGAGTTTGTCAAGAGGTATGTATCAATTTGAGAGTTAATCTTTAAGAAAACAACCCAGATAATCATGTTTTAAGTCCCAAATCTAGTCTGTGTTGGTCTTGTGTGTGTATCGCAGAACCCTCACGTCTCTCACAGAGAGACAGAGAATAACTGGCTACCACTACTGTCCACCACTACTGTCCTGACAACTGTCCTGACTCTACAGTTTCCTTTAGATCTGCTGTGTTGCTGGTTGCGTTGTGTCAGTTCGTTAACGTGTCACAATGAAAACGCTACATTGTGCATTGTGAAACTACGTCCAAATTTGTTGATATTTGGAAGTTGTCAGTCGGTATATCTCGGTATATGTAGGATGTATCAGCCGATATTTGTCGGTCAGATGATGGTTGGTTGATGTCAGTCAGCAGGTAGAGTAGATGACCGACTAGTCTTGCATTCATCTGGACCTCTGGGTTCCCCACAAACATTTGTGGAGTCAGTAGAAGGTGTTGCACAGGAAAGCAGGGGAGTGCACACAGTGAAACGTGTGAGTGTGGTAAAAAGGAGATTGAATATATATATTGATAATCTGGGCCATGCGCTAGAGATTCATCCATCTCCAGACAAGATCAAAGCAATCAAACATGCTTCAGCCTTCACTGGTGTCACTGGTGTCAGGGTACCATGGCGGAGAACTTCTTCAGCACACAGGAGACGTGTGTCTCCTCGCGTGTGTATCCTGGACTCTTGTTCCTGTAGAGAACAAAAGTAGTGACGGAGAAAGAGGTTTCGGAGCTGATTGTTGGCGAGGAGATTTGCACTGATAGTAAATCACAAGTCCTTGTTGACAATACTCAGGGGGCACAGAAAACCTGCCCACTACAACTCAAGCTCGAATCCAGAGATGGGTCATTATTCTCTCAGATTGTCACTCTGGGTATTGTCCTGACTTTGCAGGGTCAAACAGGTCTATCCTTGGCTCCATTAAATGCTGTCCAACTGACACGTGCAGTGTGTGGAGATGTATACAGTCTCAACAACACATTATTGGATGGCTTGAAGTTGTGGACGTGCACAAGGTTTTAACAGGGATATGAATGGTTAAGCAAGTATTTGTCCTTTGGACACTAGAGAGACTGCAGAACGTGTGGGGACCGTGACGTCTAAAGCCACGTGGAAGGTAGAGTCCTAACGGGCGAGTGTGTGTCCTAAGGTGGGTGGGGACACCGAGTACCTTTGCAGGTCATGGTGATTCATGCCAGGTGGAGCAAAAGACACAAGTGTCCTTACATCCTGGTCCAAGGTGGAAGAGACCATAGACCAGCAGTGCCAGGCTCTTCAGAAACGTCCTCCAAAAGAAGGCGGTGGTTACAGAGCCTAACGTCACCCACAAGACCCAGCAGGATTCAGTAGCAGTTCAGAACTCAGTAGCATGTGCTCCAGCACGTTGTGCTCTGACGACCTCGTAGAGAAATGTGTGCACACATTCAGAAGCTGGAACATCACAGGTTGCTCACCCTGCCCTTGGCACGGAGGTCGAGCTCGCCCTCTTCCTAACGCGGTATTGCACAACGCTAAGTCACTCCAGCAGCGAATCACCTGCAGCCGTGTTCTTCCACAGACGTGTGTGCACCCGCACAGGCTTCATTTGTCCAGATGAAACATTTCGCTCTCTGCAAAGAGCAAAACCTGCAAATTCTTCAGCGTTACCGAAAAGTCGTTGAGCGAACTTTTTTTGTGCATAAGGTTGTACAAAGTATAAACACTGTGCGTGCATGCGCGAAGGCAATTTATCCTGCGCACCCTGACTTGACTGCAGTTTATAATTCATATAAAATATAAAATCTCAGTTATGAACCAATAAAACCAATATTTAATTGACCTCATAATCAGGGTCTTGATTGCAATTTCAGGCACAGCTGCGCTGCGTTACTGTACGTGACAAATGAGCACTGTTGATTGGCTCGAGAAGAGGCGTGGTTGTCATTCCTGATGGCGGCGTATCCTGGTCTTTGGCCATGAAACTCTTCGGAAAGCTGGCACCTTTTCCCCCAGCCGGAGGCTGAGAAAGAAGAGGAGGATGCTTCAGACAGAATGCTTGAGAGGACAGGAAGAAGGGATCAGGAGACCCTGCGTTTTAGCGATACCACTGATGAAACACCAACCATCTCAGAGATCACTGATGAAACACCAACCATATCAGAGATCACTGATGAAACACCAACCATCTCAGAGATCACCGATGAAACACCAACCATCTCAGAGATCACTGATGAAACACCAACCATCTCAGAGATGCCTTTCTAGATTTTCTTTCAGGAATCGTAGTTGTATATCAGGCAGGTAGCGTTATATTATTAGGGATTAGACAGTACTAATTCACAAACGTGCTTTTATAATCAAGTCTTGTTTCATGTTTATGGTAGTTGTGCTTCTCTGTTGGATGTTGGTATTTTATGTAAGGTATACTGGGGTTAATGGGAGGACAGTGTCCTGGCATATATTTCAGCTTTGAGAGGTTTGTGAGTCCATTTGACCTCTCTGCTGGTTATAGGTGATTCTGGCTTTGAAATAAATTAGTTTGAAAATATTTAAATTTGGCACTCGTAAACTGAACTCAGCAAAGTGACAGGAAGATGCATTCTATTGGGTTTGTACGTGTGTGTGTGTGTGTGTGTGTGTGTGTGTGTGTGTGTGTGACAGAGAGAGAGAGAGAGAGAGAGAGAGAGAGAGAGAGAGAGAGAGAGAGAGAGAGAGAGAGAGAGAGAGAGAGCATAGACACACTCATTTTTAGACTGGGCAAAACAAATGTTCATCCCATCTCTTGACAAGATGATTGGCAGGTGATCTGGATACAAACAGTGTAGGACTGCAGCACCTATCAGGACTTGTGTGTGTATGTTTATGTATATAAATGTGTGTGTTTATGTGTGTGTGTGTGTGTGTATGTTTATGTATTTAAATGTGTGTGCTTATGTGTGTGTGTGTGTGTGTGTGTGTGTGTGTCTGTGTGTGTGTGTGTGTGTGTGTGTAACTGTGTGTATTTGTGTGTGAGACAGGAATACGGTGCAGTCTAACTTTCGTTTGTGTGTTCTAGTGTATGTTTACGACAAAAGAGAGAAACTATGGCGCTCGCAATCATGTCTGCATGTCTCCCTGATACAGAAGGAGAGAGGGAGGAAGAAAGAGAGAGAGGGAGAGGGGAAAGAGAGACATATAGAGAGAAGGAGATGGGAGATGGAGAGAGATATGTGAAAGGACAGTGAGTAAAGGGTGGAGACGTAGAAGGAAAGAGTGTGCGTGTGCGCGAGAGAGATAGATAGATAGAGGGAGAGAGGGAGAGATAGATAGAGAGATGAGGAGAGGAGTAGTCACACACACACACACACACACACACACACACACACACACACACACACACACGCACACACACACACACACACACACACACACACACACACACACACACACACACACACACACACACACACACACACACACAAACATGGCTTCATGTGAATGACATGACCATTTCAGTGGAGGCACCAGTCTTCTTAGGAGAAACTAAAAACTGGTGTTCCAGCTGTAGAAATCTCTTAACCTAGGGACTCTAAATAATAACATGTATCAACTGGCAATCACATGCTACTTGTAGAATGGTCATGTGACAAGCCAATGGAATGTAAACAGATTGCCAGTATGAGATTTAAGGCTGGAGATTTAACCTTCTTAAGGTTCTTTCCCATGAAATGCATGTTCATTTAATTATGAGTGGCATTTCCGTAGCTTCAAATGATACACAAGCAAATTAGTTGAATATTTCATTTATTTTCACGCACACTTTGCAATCGAAACATTCTAAGAATCATAGTTTGGAATTGCTTGACCAGCTATGAATGAACAAACTTATTGGATGTTTTTGTTGTTTTGGTCTTTTGGTCCAAGCTCGGTCCAGTTAGCCAGATCCAAGCACTTTTTCTTCCTGACGTGGAAGTATAGGGGTGGTCCCTAGAGGACGTGTGGAAGGGTCTGAATGAGGCAGACAGTACAGAGTGAGCGTGGCGCTGGTCTCTTTTCCTTTTCTAGTTGTGGAACCTCAAAATTAATCTCAATCCTGACTTTGGTCTGAAAGTAACTGGTGTGAACATGTGTGCGTGCCCGTCATTACACACGGACACAGATAAGTGCTTGGAGTGTTTGTTCCCTAACAGAACAGTGTGTTCACTGGAGAATGCAGACAGTCTCATTGCTGTGTCGATATCTCACGCTGCTGTGGGTCAAGTCTGCTCAGAGCCACAAAATAACTTTTCATAGCACAGGCAGCCAAACGGTGAAAAACAAGTAGCGTTATCAGAGACCCTCAAGGCCGAGAGCTTCGACTGGCCCACTGTACAGTAGGAAGGTGTTAAGCCCAAAATGCAGACATGCTAAAGTTAACATTTGCCTTCATCATGTCTTTGTCAGTCTTCTTGTCAGTTTTGCCAAGCGACTCGTTGGTCTCTCGAGATTTACGTCGTTGTTTTCTCGTAGAGCAAAACTCTTATTTTGGCGTCTCGCTCGGTCATCCCCTCTCGTTTGATAATGACTTCGTTTACTTCCTCATCACAGTCTTTCGGTCACGAGGTCCCAAGCGCACAGATGGCTTTGGTGAAGTTGCCGAATGCCCTGGGGAGTCTTGGCCGAGCTCCCATCTCCGCGTCTCAGCGGGGAGCAGGGAGAAGCAGGGGAGGTGATGAGGAGAGTGAGGAAGAGAGAGAACATCAGGGAGAGGAGGAACTTGGGGTGGAGGGGTTGGGCCTGATCTATCACTCGGAGTGGTGGGCTTTCGAACGTAGACTTTCATTTCAGATGGGGTTAGGGATGATGTCATTCATGGGTGTCTATGACTGGTTTAGGTTAGCATATGGATCTCTGTTCTGGGATGAGGTTTGAAGTGTCATTGTTTGTTTTAGGAAACATATGCATCTCTGTTCTGGTGGTGGAGGTGGAGGTGGAGGTGGCATTTCTTACCAAGAATCTGTGAAGGTAGTTGGTAATGACTATTAATTAACATTTGGTTGAGTAATTCTACTACTCATGGTAGGTGTAAGTTTGTATGCGGTGTTTGTGGAGGCCTGTGTGTCTGTGGCTGGTGTATGTGTATGTATCACAAGTGACAGGGCTGCCAACTGGTGCCAGCTGTTTTCTGAACAGACAGTCTGGCAGTCAAAGAGACAAAGCTAAAAGATTAGCTTCAGTCTGAAGTTCAAACCAGCTGTGTGTGTGTGTGTGTGTGTGTGTGTGTGTGTGTGTGTTACACACTGGGATTACACATTGAAGTAATGGTTGAATATCATCTTTCACAATACACACACATACATAGACACATCTAGATTCAACTTCTTCACACACACACGTGAACACACACACATGCACATACACATACACACACACAGACACAGACACATGCATGCACACACACGCACACACACACACATACACACACGCACACACACACACACACACACACACACACACACACACACACACACACACACACACACACACACACACACACACACACATTCACACAAGAAATGTTAGAGGGATACAAATTGAAAGAGGGGGAACAGAATTTGGTTTGACAGAAATTATTTGCTCAAATTTGGTTTGTGTGTGTGTGTGTGTGTGTGTGTGTGTGTGTGTGTGTGTGTGTGTGTGTATGTGTGGATGTGTGTGGATGGGTGGATGTGTGGGTGTGTGTGTTAAACATCAGGAGAATGGAATCTTTTCTTGGTCAATAACCATAAGCCTGTCCTGACAGTATGACTTATTTCAGGTTTTGAAAGTGGGTGTGAAGTGGGTGGACACATTTGGTATAGAGTCTGCTGATTGGTTAGATCCAGGCAACTGGGACGGCCTGCAGAATATTACAGGTGAAAACACAGTTCCTGTTAAGAGGGAGACCTGAGTACATGTAGAATGAGTATGTGTGTGTACTTGTATGTCCACACAAATATACACATGAAACGAAGGTGGAATAAAGTTAGGTCAGCTGTTTATAGGAATGTGTGCGCGTGTATGTGTGTGTGTGCGTGTGTGTGAGCGCGTGCGTGTGTGTGTGTGTGTGTTTGTCTTATTTAAGTCTGCTTAGACCTTTAGATTACCTGGTGCCAGGACTCTGATTGATTAAGCACATACAGAGGAGACCTTGTGTTGGAGAACTTCATTAAAATCACCATGAAGGGATTTGCTTAAAGCACTTTTCACTGTGTTTTTTAGTTTAACTTTAGACCGTATGTCATTTTAAAGAACAAAAATTCTGACCCCACTTATATTATATAAGTGGGGTCAGTACAGTTATTATTTGAGACTTAAAATGGTCAGATCTTACTTTACGGAGACTAAGAAGCATGATTTCACTTTTCTTAGTCATTTCTATGTCACCGTTGAACTGTCAGAAGGAACTCAGGCCATACTGAGTTAATCCTGGACATGAAATTGATGAAGGCATCATACAATATACAGTTGTGAGGTTAATTAATGATAAAAAAGTCAATCAAAGTTGGTTTAATGAGATTGTTTACTTGGTTGGTTTTGTCAGGAATTATGGGAAATGACAAATCTCCAGCAGCCTGCAGTGTTTCTCAGATCCAGCCTTTGGTAGATGTTCCTCAGATCCAGCCTTTGGTAGATGTTCCTCAGATCCAGCCTTTGGTACATAAGCAACATCAAAGATAGCTTGTGTCTTGACTGAGATGTGTATTTAGAAAAATCTGTATTTTTAAAATAATAAAAAGGAAACAAATGTAGTATTAAGACCTATGTACAAGATTAAGTATGTTGGTTACTGTTCTAATGACATGTATTGTGACGTTGGGAGGCGAGAGAAGAACGGGGCACAGAGTCCTATCTTCTAGCACGAACGTTACTTTATTTAGTACAAAAGCGCAGACAGCGCACGTGGACCACACAAACATTCACACGTAAACAACTCTGACAAATACGAGCACGGGACACTGCGTGAACGCACATTAAATAGACAAACCACATGAGCCCCGAGAGTTCACGAGACGAGCCACAGGTGAGACCGATGAACATTCAGACACAACCACACCCACGAAGATCCACAGACGCAGACATCTAGACGTAGACAACGTAAACACACGCCCAAAGGGGAGGGGTCAGGGGCGTGTATGTAGTGTGTATGTATTGTATGTTGGTTACTGTACTAATGACATGCATGTTGGTTACCATACTGACATGTTTTGTATGTTGGTTAACTTTAAATCTTAAATCACAGCAAAATTCCTGCGAACTGATAATCTTGAATTTCTCCAGCAATACGGAGATTTAATTATGGTTAATTATCTGTGTTTACCTGATGTGAGCAGTCCAGTATAAACAGATCTTTGTGTCTTGGTCTCCATCTCTGTACAGCAGATAGCGAGGATGTTAACGTCTCGCCAACTGCCTGGGCTGTGTGATGGTCTCTCCCACACCAAACACAACTCTGATTCTGTGGATAAATTTTGTTCTTTCTTCGGTTTGTCCTAATCTGGATTAATTTAGCATTTATTAGTCTTAACTCTGTCAGCATGTTTGAAGTTATTCTCATACGAGCAGTTCATCGTCTTCAGGTATGGCTGCAGGGAGGGGCTAGCACGTAATCCTGTGTACCTCGAACCATTTAACAGAATATTCATAGCATGAACGATCTTGCTTCTGCTTATTCTTTTTATCGAAGAAAAGTCAGCAATCTCACAGGGACCTGAGGTTTCTTTGCCTTCGTGTAATTCCAATAACTTTCCTGCATGTGTGAGGAGCAATCCGATCTCCTCTACTGAACTGTCACAAAACCCACAACTTACACGTCACCAGAGGCTCTGGTCAGCATTCCTAAAATACATACAGTGCCATTCATAGCAGAGTGGACGATGTATGGGAAACACATGCTTTTAGTTGAACATTTCAACCCCCCCGAGAACGCTGCTCGCTAAGGCACCTGGAACATTCTAAAAAGGTTCTGACCCCAAAGTTTGATTCCACATATTAATGTTTATTTGCTTTTTTATGTTGTTTTTAAAGCAAAGACATACCTCATACATCCTGTTCTAAAGTAGACGACTCTTGAATTAATATAGTGATCCATATACTTAGATTAACATACAGCACTGAGAGGTATTTATTATCTGAATGAAAGGGGTTGTCATTCAGTCTGTTGTCCACAAAGTGTTGATGCGCATTGGGAGTTGATTTCCCACTAAGAACAACACTCTCATACAGGACTGACGGTCTTCCCTTGGTCCTTCAGGACTGAAGGTCTTCTGTTGTTCCCTTAGGACTGAAGGTCTTCCCTTGAAATAAACTGAAGTAAACTGTGATGGAGACTCTTTGCTCCTTGCTGATGAGGATTAAATAGAATGGCCATGGTTCAGTAAACAGAAGGAGAAACCACCATCTCTCTCCCTCTCCCTACACCCTCATCTCCTCCCTACACCCTCTTCTCCTCCCTACACCCTCCTCTCCTCCCTACATCCTCCTCTCCTCCCTACACCCTCCTCTCCTCCCTACATCCTCCTCTCCTCCCTACACCCTCCTCTCCTCCCTACATCCTCCTCTCCTCCCTACACCCTCATCTCCTCCCTACATCCTTCCATCCACTCTCTGCTCCTCTTCTCCCTTCCTGTCTGCTCTCAATCCCCTGCCTGTACTTCCTTTGTGCTCCCTTACTCCCTCTCTCTCTCTTTCTCTCTCTCTCTGTTCGTGTGTGTGTGTTCGTGTGTGTGTGTTCCTCCCCCGTCCTGTGAGAGTTCATCAGTTCACTCCAGTCTCGGACCACATGAATAATCATCAACAGACCAAAACACTCTGTCTGATGTCTCCTGTTTCATTACCACCTCTGGGGTCTTTGTGTGTGTGTGTGTGTGTGTGTGTGTGTGTGTGTGTGAGAGAGAGAGAGAGAGAGAGAGAGAGAGAGAGAGAGAGAGAGAGAGAGAGAGAGAGAGAGAGAGAGAGAGAGAGAGAGAGAGGGGAGAGACTGAAGATGGGGTCTGAAGTGAAGCAAGAAACATATGTACACATATGCTTTATGATATATGACACCAAAAGTCAGACTGTGTGTGTGTGTGTGTGACTGGTTTTAATTAATGATTCTGGTGGGAGGGTCCCCAGTGTACACACCCATGTCATCTGGTCAAACAGTGAGGGATACTGGAGTATTGTGACCTTTTAACTTCACATCTGAAGTGCCGTGGCAATGAGGAACATATGTGATTCAAATCTTAATGATCTAATCACTAAAGCTTTTATTCATGACAGAGCCCCATGTACAATTATTTAGTAAGTAAAGTAAGTAAAGTAAATAAAATTTGTAATTTAAAAATATTAACATTTTCAAATAATAAGGACTGTTGACTATGGCTGTGCAATTCTGCAAAAACAATATATATCATTTGGATATTTTTTAAAACTCATGGACGATTTATCTTTGGATGTGCAAAAATAATAAGCTACCTACAGCAGGCAAGTAGTAAAAAAAACCTCTTAAAATTCCTTAATATTCCTAAATATTACATACACATATGACATATACAACCCCATATTACATACACATATGTCATATACAACCCCATATTACATACACATATGACATACACAACCCCATATTATATACACACGACATACACAACCCCATATTACATACACATATGACATCACAACTCCATATTACATAAACATATGACATATACAACCCCATATTACATACACATATGACATCACAACTCCATATTACATACACATATGACATATACAACCCCATATTACATACACATATGACATCACAACTCCATATTACATACACATATGACATATACAACCCCATATTACATACACATATGACATATACAACCCCATATTACATACACATATGACATATACAACCCCATATTACATACACATATGACATTCACAACTCCATATTACATACACATATGACATATACAACCCCATATTACATACACATATGACATATACAACCCCATATTACATACACATATGACATCACAACTCCATATTACATACACATATGACATATACAACCCCATATTACATACACATATGACATCACAACTCCATATTACATACACATATGACATATACAACCCCATATTACATTCACATATGACATCACAACTCCATATTACATACACATATGACATATACAACCCCATATTACATACACATATGACATATACAACCCCATATTACATACACATATGACATATACAACTCCATATTACATACACATATGACATATACAACCCCATATTACATACACATATGACATTCACAACTCCATATTACATACACATATGACATATACAACCCCATATTACATACACATATGACATATACAACCCCATATTACATACACATATGACATCACAACTCCATATTACATACACATATGACATATACAACCCCATATTACATACACATATGACATCACAACTCCATATTACATACACATATGACATATACAACCCCATATTACATACACATATGACATATACAACCCCATATTACATACACATATGACATATACAACCCCATATTACATACACATATGACATCACAACTCCATATTACATACACATATGACATATACAACCCCATATTACATACACATATGACATCACAACTCCATATTACATACACATATGACATATACAACCCCATATTACATACACATATGACATATACAACTCCATATTACATACACATATGACATATACAACCCCATATTACATACACATATGACATCACAACTCCATATTACATACACATATGACATATACAACCCCATATTACATACACATATGACATATACAACTCCATATTACATACACATATGACATATACAACCCCATATTACATACACATATGACATATACAACCCCATATTACATACACATATGACATATACAACCCCATATTACATACACATATGACATCACAACTCCATATTACATACACATATGACATATACAACCCCATATTACATACACATATGACATCACAACTCCATATTACATACACATATGACATATACAACCCCATATTACATACACATATGACATATACAACTCCATATTACATACACATATGACATATACAACCCCATATTACATACACATATGACATCACAACCCCATATTACATACACATATGACATATACAACCCCATATTACATACACATATGACATCACAACTCCATATTACATACACATATGACATATACAACCCCATATTACATACACATATGACATATACAACTCCATATTACATACACATATGACATATACAACCCCATATTACATACACATATGACATCACAACCCCATATTACATACACATATGACATATACAACCCCATATTACATACACATATGACATATACAACTCCATATTACATACACATATGACATATACAACTCCATATTACATACACATATGACATCACAACTCCATATTACATACACATATGACATATACAACCCCATATTACATACACATATGACATATACAACCCCATATTACATACACATATGACATATACAACTCCATATTACATACACATATGACATATACAACCCCATATTACATACACATATGACATTCACAACTCCATATTACATACACATATGACATATACAACCCCATATTACATACACATATGACATATACAACTCCATATTACATACACATATGACATATACAACCCCATATTACATACACATATGACATATACAACCCCATATTACATACACATATGACATATACAACTCCATATTACATACACATATGACATATACAACCCCATATTACATACACATATGACATATACAACTCCATATTACATACACATATGACATATACAACCCCATATTACATACACATATGACATCATAACTCCATATTACATACACATATGACATACACAACCCCATAGTATATGTTACATATTACATACAGATATACACAACTCCATATTACATGTTACATACACATATGACATACACAACTCCATATTACATATTTACCAGTGATGTAATCTGACCACTTTTTTTCAGTAACGAGTAATCTAACGAGTTACTATTTCCAGTAATCAGATTAAAGTTACTTATCCAAGTAACTGTGCGTTACTATATTTGTCATTTGTCACCTA
The DNA here is from genome assembly GCF_052324685.1 of Brachyhypopomus gauderio. NCBI lineage: Eukaryota > Metazoa > Chordata > Actinopteri > Gymnotiformes > Hypopomidae > Brachyhypopomus > Brachyhypopomus gauderio. The sequence continues at coordinate 2,442,981 of NC_135223.1, read as the reverse complement.
TTTGTTGCACACCTGTAATGCAGCTCATGCTGTGGAGTGAGGAGGCGGACACAAATGCTGAGGAGAGAGAGATTTAATGAAGGGAATTCCAAACTCAGGGTCAAACAAAAAAGCAATGGTCAAGTCCGATAAGGAGTCAGAAGAAGAAACATACTGAAACACGACTGAATAATATACTTGAAATAAAGCATGGGTAGAACGCAGAACAAAAGAAACAACTAGGAAACAAACAGAGCGAGTGGGCAGCGAAAACAAGAAGTACTCACAGAACTGGAACACAGAATCAGGATAACACTGGAATAAATACATGAACACAATCACCGACACGGAGGAGAAATACAAAGGGGTTTAAACACACAGGACTAAACTAGACACAGGTGAAGACACTGACGACACGGGCGTGGCGGACAGAGGGAAACTGGTAACAGACAAGCAAGGCGGGATTAACAAGCAAGGAACAACACAGACACGAGGAGCAGGAAGACCGGAGTGACAGCTAGGAGAGGGGGGCGTAGCCCTACGTGACAACACCACGCGTCAACCTGTGAACGGCAGAAGCGGTTAGACGTGAGGCGTCATTACTTGCGGTGTTCTCCGATATGATGTGTGGTAGTGTAAAGAAATACCCCCCAAAAAACAGGGGAAGGAACATTTTCCTGATGAATTTTAATGTTGCGTTGTGTTCCAGGCTTGAAAAGCTTGAAAATGCTTGAAATTTTACCTGTATTTTGTTTCACAACAAATATCTGACTGAATAGTTAGGTTGTATTATGTTTACAAATAATACCATGCAGTGACACAAACGTAATGTCCGGAGATATATCGTTACTGTTAAAAATACACTTCCAATAAAGTGAGTACTGGCAAAACTTCATTTTGTCATTGTCGACAGCTGCTCAAAAGAACTACCGTAATAAAGTAACTTGTAATCTAACTTAGTTACTTTAACAATCAATTAATCAATAAAGTAACTAAGTTACGTTTTAAAGGAGTAATCAGTAATCAGATTACATTTTCAAGGTAACTATGCCATCATTGCATATTACATATACATATGACATATACAACCCCATATTACATACACATATGACATAACACAACCCCATATTACATACACATATGACATACACAACTCCATATTACATATACATCTGACATATACAACCCCATATTACATACACACATGACATACACAACTCCATATTACATACACATATGACATACACAACCCCATATTACATACACACATGACATACACAACTCCATATTACATATACATATGACATACACAACCCCATATTACATACACACATGACATACACAACTCCATATTACATATACATATGACATACACAACTCCATAGTATATATTACATATTACATATACAACTCGATATTACATACACATATTACATATACAACTCCATATTGCATATACATATGACACATACAACTCCATATTACATATACATATGATATATACAATTCCATATAACATACTACATACATATATGACATATAACTCTGTATTACATATTAGATACGCATATGACTGCAAACAACTCTATATTATATATTACATATTACAGATACAAATGACATATACATCCATATTTCTGTCTGTTTTAATCTTTACATGTCCTTAACAATTTGGATTAGCAGATTTTGAAAATCACGTTAAAACATAAAAAAAAATCATCGTGAAATCACACTACTGTCAACATTATTAATGAACTGATTCAGAAATTCATTGCCAAAAGTTTCTCTGGTAGTATTTTTGTGTGTGAGAGTGTGTTTTGGCAAATTCCTGAAAATGGTCATTTGAGGTCTTGGCCTGCTTGCTGTGCTGCTGTTTATGTGTGTACTCAGCAAATTTGGAGAAGCTCGTATGCTGACTTAAGCGCTCACTACTGCAGAGTGTGTGAGTGTAACCCCGTACGAGGTTATGGATACTATACTCAAGTGTTCACTACTGCAGAGTGTGTGAGTGTAACCCCGTACGAGGTTATGGATACTATACTCAAGTGTTCACTACTGCAGAGTGTATGAGTGTAACCCCGTATCTTTTGCACAATAAAATCATGTTCTTTTACGTTCTAGATGTGTACGAGAGAATGCACACTCACACATGCACATTTGTAACCTGGTTCATGCCTTTAGAAATACACTAGATTCATGAATTTGGGTTATGGGCCATGGTGACTGTCCCGTAATGAGAAGAAAGCTGCAATATTTCATCTCCATTACTTTTTTAACAGGACCAGAGTTCCAGAACGGCTGCATAATTACAAGTGACTAATGAAGCTATTCTGAGCGCAAAGCTGAATGAAAGATTTGAAAAAATGTTCAGATGTTCATTCATTATTGATTTCATTTCCTATTATGACAGCGGAGTAGGTAGTGTCAAGCCAGTTGCTCTGAGAGAGGTTGCCGGAGGAACAGAAGTACAGTGGAAGTACAGTGCTGACTGTACACACACACACACACACACACACACACACCCACGCACACGCACATACACAGTGCAGTGAATAAATTATCTGGCGTTATTCTGCCTCACCACCATGACACAGCAGCACTAACACCTCACCATTGTGTTTCACCACCATGACACAGCAGCACTAACACCTCACCATTGTGTTTCACCACCATGACACACCAGCACTAACACCTCACCATTGTGTTTCACCACCATGACACAGCAGCACTAACACCTCACCATTGTTTCACCACCATGACACAGCAGCACCAACATCTCACCATTGTGTTTCACCACATGACACACCAGCACTAACACCTCACCATTGTGTTTCAGAAGTAACACAATTTAAAAAGTATCTTATAGTTGTGTATATTTTAATCACGTAAAGGTTCAGTATATTTAATATTTGTAGGTCCTGTATGTTAACAGGAGGGTTATTATACAACACAGAGTTTCACAGAGAACAAAAACCTGGCTGTAATGTTAATTATTCTTGGTAATGATTAAGGGTCTGACATTTGCATGAGGGGTCACAGAACGTGTTAGATATAGTTAAACACTGTGTGAGAAAGACCTATTAGAACTATAAAGGTCAGAAGAAATTAACGGGCAGTTAATTGTCGAGCAGAACAAATCAAACACTTGTAGTAAAAGCTACAGCCAGTGCTTTTGCTATAAGGCTTGTTCATGCTCCTAGGACTTAGGTTGTCAGGGGCAATGCCTCTGATAGAGTCTCCCAATGCAAATTGGTCCTAGGTGCTGACATGTGTGCACAACATCACGTGGACATCAGGGGGCAGTGGCTCTGGACTGGCATATGGGGGTGGTGGTTCCCATGTTTAAGAAAGGGGACCGGAGGGTCCAACTATGGGCGGAACACACTCCTCAGCCTCCCCGGTAAGATCTATATCCAGTTGATAGTCAAATCTCACTTACAAGAAGAACAGTGCGGGTTTCGTCCTGGTCGTGGAAAACTGTACCAGCTTTTCACCCTTGCGAGGGTCCCAGACGGTGCATAGGTAGTATAGGGTACTGGGTCCGCTGCTTTGGGAGAATAGGGTACTGGGCCCACTGATCCGGGAGTATAGGGTACTGGGCCCACTGATCCGGGAGTATAGGGTACTGGGCCCACTGATCTGGGAGTATAGGGTACTGGGCCCACTGATCTGGGAGTATAGGGTACTGGGCCCAATGCTCCAGGAGTATAGGGTACTGGGCCCACTGATCCGGGAGGTACTGGACCCGCTGCTATGGGCTATCCAGTTCCTGTACAAATGGAGCAGGAGCTTGGTTCGCATGGCTGGCAGTAAGTCAGCCTGGTTTCCAGTTGGGGTTGGACTCCGTCAGGGGTTGGACTCCCTTTGTCACCGATAAAGGTTATGAACAGACTGTCCAGCATGCCCAACTGGGAGGAGACCCTGGGGAAGACCCAGACACGCTGGAGAGATTATATCTCTCGGCTGTCCTGTGAACACCTCGGTATCCCCCCAGAGGAGGTAGAAGAGGTGGCTGGGGAGAGGGACACCTGGACCTCTTTGATTAGGCTACTGCCCCCGCAACACGGATAAGTGGATGTTGATGGATGGATGGATGGACTTGTTTAACAAGAGTACGTAACGTGTACATTTTTAGCATGTATGCTTATGTAGCACGTGTACTCATTTACCACATGTGCTTATTTAGCATGTGTACTTATTTAAAACACACGTGAAAAACATGTTAAAGGGGAGTGTATAAATCTGCTCACAAGTGAGTAACCCCACTGTCCAAAACAACACGGACTTTGCTGCATAGCCATTTTTGCTAAATGTACAAGAAGACCTTTGACATAAACAATAATAAAAAATATATATATACAGTATATAAAATGGAAGACATTCCAGCCTGTATTCCATCCACTGTGAGCTGAACAGTCAGACCTGAGTAAGTGACTGAATAAACAGAAGGCAGTAAATCCTCGGCCAATCAGCAGAGTGCTTTCGTCTGACTGGCATGAGATGCAGACTCCGCCCATGTCCCATCTGTCCTGATTGTACAGCATATACAGTAAGACGGAGAATTTTGATGCTACTCTCAGAGGTTTTTCTGTGCACTGCCTAAGTCTGGATCTCCCCTTCAGATATTTGCAGTATTTCAAGGATCTCTGGTGGCAAAGGAGTATAACTACTTGCAGCCTTTGTATTCATGTCAGACGCTGCTTTGCCAGAGACATAAAAGAGAATGTATGGTTGTTTAAACCACCGTGTCCCATGCAAGCGATGGAGAATGCTCTCCAATGGAAAGTTATAAATCATGCAGCTGAAACAGAATATTTTAGCAATTGTGAAAACAGCTATTTTTATGAACCCTTAAAGTCTGGAAATTTTTTCTCTCCAAATATTAAAATGCTGTGTTCAATAAATTACTTATTAAAACATAATTGATTGCACTTTAAAAATAAATGAAAATGTGAGGGTTTTTTTGTACTGTTTCAGTGGGTTCAGTGATCCAAAAGTGAGCTCCAACTTTTCAAACATAGATGCCATCAGAATAATGTCATTCTTACCTCTGAGTGCTGCCCTCTAGTGACCAGGAGTTCAGCTGACAGCAATGTATCTGTCAGTGTCTCATGCCTGGGGCATTAGGACCTTGTGGTGCGGAACCTGTCCAATGTGATGTCTGCAGCATTGATATCTGCTGTATAAAGCTGATATTCACACCGGTCTTTGATGTTTTGTCTGGGGATGTTTTTCCTCTTTGCTGTGAAATTTGTAAACAGTGTCTTGGGACCTCATCTCTCATTTGTGGATTATGAGAATGTAATGTCATTGTGAACAAAAGCATGCAGCCTGGAGCATATGAGCACACTGTGTGTCCTTTGCACGTGGCTAAAAGTTCAGACTTGTTTGTGTGTCGCTGGAATGATACCCATGTTCACTCAAGCCCAGGCATTACGAATGAGAGCCAGAGATCTTCAAATCCTGGAGACATTTATATGCCGTAGTTTAGTTATCTTACAGCCCACCAGTGTGTGTGTGAAAGAGAGAGAGCCATTTAAATGTGTACAGGGGCCAAAAGACTCTTAATTGCAGTAGCATCAGTCCAGATATATAACCAGCAGCCAAATGACTGAAATCTCAGTCATAAATCTGAGTCATAAATCTCCAGCAGGGAAATTTACAATCCAGAAATCCAGTTTGAAAACAAAACCCATCTGTAATATTAAAACTGCGCAATCTTTTGAATCAGATGCATCCAAGTATTCAGTGTGAATATCAACAATGTTTTTGGCTTGCTTATTTATTTATTGTTTTACATTTTGCCCTTTTATACCAGTAATGTATTCAGTACATCACATTAGAAATGTTCTTTGGTCTGAAACAAAATCTCTACTTTGAACACTTATGAAAGACACACTAGAGGCACAGGAGTGGTAGTGGTGCTGGTCCAGATGTGTGTGTGCGGGGCAACTCTGCCATGCCTGTCAGTCCTCTCCTGCCTGCCTGACCTCATTCAGCGGGGCTGGCTTTGATCGTGGTTTATATTTACACCAGCACACCTGCACGTTACGGCCCACTGATGCATGACAGTCCTCGGATCTGTGATACTTATGTGCATGTGGAAGAAAGAGAAAGAGACAGAAACACTGACAGAAACGGTGAGAGGAATGAAGAGAGATAGAGAATGATAAATACTGATTGAGGGAAAGATAGAGAGGAACTGAGACTGTGAGAGATCGTAAGATTGAAAGAGAGAAGAGCAAAGTACATAATAGGCCATTTGTGATTGTGTTAAATGACTCAAATCATGAGTCATTTGTTTTGCCTCTTTAGTGTCACATGACGCACTTCACCTGAACACCACCTCTGCCTCGACTCTCCTGAAGTAGAAGGCCAAGCCTCTTCACTAAGTAGCTGCATTCATTCAGTGCACATAAACGATTTATACAGTCAAGGAATGACAAGTTTAGCTCCTGAGATTAGAGCGCCCCGGATCCTGTCCCATTACACGTCCTAATCAGAACTTCTTGAAAATACGGCCGCGGGTCTCTCTCTCCTGTCTCGTGGAGGCGGAACCGGAGCCTTTTCCGTGAGAAACACTGCATAATTAGTCTCGCAAAAGTGAGTCCCGCTTCCTGCCGAAGATCAAAGCTACTACCGATTCCACAACACTACAATGAGCCGCATTCGAACCGCCAATGAAATTCACAGTCTGTTCACGATTCTCTGTTCTCAGAAAGTTCTGGATTGTACTAGGAAGGCGACTCCTTGAATTCTTGAAATTGATGGTGTCACTGATATTGCACAATACCAGCATTTTATTGCATGATTTTTATTTAAAGAATCGTGTGCAGGACACTTAAAACCGAGAAACATAATCAGTCAGGCCAACAAAGCGAATGAATCTACACCAACTGTGGAAATTGATAAAGTCACAAAGAGTTGACAGTTCAATCACCCTGACTTACATTTTCGGATTCTGTCGGATCAGAGCCAGAGTGGGTATTGGGTGCTGAGTGGAAATCGATAGATCCGTAGAGCTGCACATTCAGTTGCTCGGTGTCTTCAGTCCTCTGCACTGCTGTCAGCCTGTCCTGCTACAACTTCAGCGTCTACCTGTTCCTGACAGTGCCCCCCCCCCCCCCCCCTTTCCACCGTGTGTGTGTGTGTGTGTGTGTGTGTGTGTGTGTGTGTGTGTGTGTAAGTAAGAAATACTCAGGGTTTAATTTGCAATATAATTTTGGAATTACGTTTTTTGGAATTACGAAAAACAGTCTGACATTTTTAGCAGTTAAACCAGCCATACGGATCTCCACCCCATGAGACAAGGGTCATGTCCACACATCCCCCTACACTGAGACGAGGGTCATGTCCACACGTCCCCCTACACTGAGACAAGGGTCATGTCCACACGTCCCACTACACTGAGACGAGGGTCATGTCCACACGTCCCCCTACACTGAGACGAGGGTCATGTCCACACGTCCCCCTACACTGAGACAAGGGTCATGTCCACACGTCCCACTACACTGAGACGAGGGTCATGTCCACACATCCCCCTACACTGAGACGAGGGTCATGTCCACACGTCCCCCTACACTGAGACAAGGGTCATGTCCACACGTCCCACTACACTGAGACGAGGGTCATGTCCACACGTCCCCCTACACTGAGACAAGGGTCATGTCCACACGTCCCCCTACACTGAGACGAGGGTCATGTCCACACATCCCCCTACACTGAGACGAGGGTCATGTCCACACGTCCCACTACACTGAGACGAGGGTCATGTCCACACGTCCCCCTACACTGAGACGAGGGTCATGTCCACACGTCCCCCTACACTGAGACGAGGGTCATGTCCACACATCCCCCTACACTGAGACAAGGGTAATGTCCACACGTCCCCCTACACTGAGACGAGGGTCATGTCCACACGTCCCCTTACACTGAGACGAGGGTCATGTCCACACGTCCCCTTACACTGAGACGAGGGTCATGTCCACACGTCCCCCTACACTGAGACGAGGGTCATGTCCACACGTCCCACTACACTGAGACGAGGGTCATGTCCACACGTCCCACTACACTGAGACGAGGGTCATGTCCACACGTCCCACTACACTGAGACGAGGGTCATGTCCACACATCCCCCTACACTGAGACAAGGGTCATGTCCACACGTCCCATATCAGGCAGCCATCTCTTGAAATTCACCTCTTCATTTAAAAGCATATGTGCTGAGCATATTGGCCTGTGGGGCTGCTCGAACAGCTAGACAGGCGTTTTCGTATTCGAGGAGACTCGTGGGAGATTAGATGAATGGCGAGTGACGGTGTCAGAGTGACTTTGAGCTGTGTGGTGACGGCTGAGGCCACAAGGGGGCTCCAGAGACACATTCCCACGAATTAAACGGGAACATAACTGCTGTACCTCGGGGACGGCTTTAATCTGTCACTCCCTTTTTTCAAGAAGTGCCAATTTTAGTTCCGACTTTGGATTCAGCTGCTTTTTGAAATGTTTTGCTGTAGCTCACTGCCTATATAAAGACATGTATTACACTGCATTTTCAAAGTTATTTGGCTTATACTGTGTTTTGTGTTTAAAGATGTAGCTAATATATTCTGGTCCCTGAAGCCCCAGCTGTGGACAGTGATACTGGGAAAGTGCCTGATGAATCACCTCTGTTACAATTATTTCTTCAGGCCCATGAAGGTCACAGGTGTACAAAACATGTATCCATGGATTTGTCTTTATATTTCAAAGTCCTTTTGTCTGTTGTCACTCAGATGACAGCTAAGGAATGGTGCTGAGGAGATCTAGACTAAGCAGAGTGTGTTTGACTTTAAAGAGACAGGTTTCCCTTTTGAGTTGGTCCCCACAAGAGTTCTTCCTCACGCCTGAGGACGTTCTTCCTCACTGCTGTCACTACTGGCCTGTTCACTGGGGGGGGCTTCTCAGCCTGATTCCTATGAAGCTGCTTTGATTGAGTCGCAAACCCAGTATTGTGAATCGGTTGCCTCCATTTTGACAGAGGTGTCCTACATTGGTTTATTTCTCCTGGGCATGACCAGACATAGCGGCCGGTTACTGAGTCGGTGGAATTACCAAACTAGCAGGAAACACTGCAGGGTTTGTGTGTGTGTGTGTGTGTGTGTGTGTGTGTGTGTGTGTGTGTGTGTGTGTGTGTGTGTGTGTGTGTGTGTGTGTGTGTGTGCGCGCATCTGGTGGGGAAATTTGTCGTGACTCATAGAGTCTGAGGTAGGTAGAATGTGATTGAAAGATCTGGCCCCTAAGGGTACGGATGCATACCCAAGGGTGTTCTCTCTCTCTCTCTCTCTCTCTCTCTCTCTCTCTCTCTCTCTCTCTCTCTCTCTCTCTCTCTCTCTCTCCCACACACACAGACACAAAGACTTGTTGCAAATGTTGACCCTGAAAGCATCTACTTACCATAACCTCTTGTGACACATTAGCTAATAATAACATATATACACGCTCATTCATGGGTGCGTGCACACACACACCTTGGTGTTTTGTTTAGCAGCCTGTTAACTTGTTTGGGTTAATAACTTTCCTCAGATTATCTAGTACATTCCTGCGTAAAATATTATGGCCACAATTAACACGTTTGAAGTGAGTAAGACTCAACTTCCATGACTAACGCAGCACATTGTTAAAAACCTGCAGGATACCTTTGGTTTTCCTAAAACGCAGGGGACCCGGATGGTCGTAATTCATTTGTTTAGTTTGGAAAGTCGCACAAAAGTCAGACTGTTGCATCGCGGTGACTAATGCTCTATTCCAGATAAAAGAAGGCTGTTTAGGTGAAGTTTGTCTTGACTTTCACATATCTTTCAGGCACTGGGACACCTTACATCTCTGCCATATCTTACGTTACGTTTCTCTTTTTAACTTAGAAAAGACTGAAAATGGATATTTGAATAAAAAAATACTTTATATATCTACGTTTGAAATTTTGTGTAATTATCACACACAAGGACACAGTAAGTAGAGCTGGGGGTTATGTAGAGGACAGAGGTCAAAGTCGGAGGTTAAAGCGTGAAGGCCCCTTTACCCCGACTTCACTGAAGTGACAGTGGTTTTGACGGCAGGTTAATTTACATATTGTCCAGGTCATAAGTTGACCTCTCATGGGCTCATGTTTGATATGGGAGGGTGATATTGAGGGTGTATTTGCAGTTCCACATTCCTGCAATAATCTCTTGGGGCACTTTTGACGGAGGGGCTCTATAGAATGAAATAGCTCCATGACTGCTCAGTAATTTACAGCGAGTAAAAATAGACATCACTGTGGAGATGTTCTGAAAGCTGCTGGGGTGGGGAAGGCGATAGAAACGGGGCCCGCCAAATCCATAATCTGTATTATTAGAGGGCTTTTATATAACACACACATGACACACACGCACATGAATTCAAGAAGTTGGACACAAACACAAATCCAGACATATTGGTATAACAAGCTAAGATATATCTTTAACACTTGTAAAATTCATTCCCTGTGTGTGCTCTCCTTTCTTATAGGTGTGTGTGTGTGTGTGTGTGTGTGTGTGTGTGTGTGTGTGTGTGTGTGCATCTGTCCTTTGGTTTATGAAAAACAACTGGCACCATATATATAGATATGATAAGTGTGCTCAGTTCAAATGATTGATTGCATTGATTGCATATCCAGATGGCTCCATAGGTAATAATAGTGTAACGTTATGTCACTAGGGAGAGGCAGGGACTTAATCCTGTGATGAAACGCAGAGCTTTTGCTGTTTGTGTGTGTGTGTGTGTGTGTGTGTGTGTGTCCATACCATCGTGTTAGTGTGTGTGAGGCTGCACACAGTCCTCATGTCTGAGCTTTATTGGTTCGTTTATGTGTTTATTTCTTTTCCTTCTCCTGGGTCTCCACCCATCCGGTTTTCCTCAAACAGGGGCTGAGTACAGCAAACCCAGGTAAACACCCAGTCACTGATGGGTTTATGTCCGGGGGTTTCTGGGAAATGGGGTAGGCGGTGACCTCAGGATCGGTACCTTGGTAGTGCATCCTGGGCTGTGCTGTGTAATCCACTGAATTGGACCACATGGCAAACATAGGGACCAGGAACACAGGGGATATGGGGCCAGGTGTGTGTGTGTGTGTGTGTGTGTGTGTGTGTGTGTGTGTGTGTGTGTGTGTGTGTGTGTGTGTGTGTGTGTGTG